>NC_057798.1:756566056-756602189 GCF_018294505.1 Triticum aestivum | reverse complement strand
ATTGTTTGAGATGATCAAACGTGATGTTCCATCGAAATTGCGGTTAGGTATCATCATGAGCTGCTTCCAACAACTTTACATCGCATCATCAAAATGTTGCTCTCAATAATTTTTTGGCGCAATGTGAGAAGTGGCTTTTGTCGAATAGGAGAGGGGTTAGAGAGAGATAATTTTTTAACATCTGTGAACACCTCCTGGTTGAAATGCATTAGTGAGTGGGTGGGATCCTATTTTTGGTTTGTTTCTTCTTCTTTGTCACTCACATGTTTTAGTCACAAATGAAGGAGAGGCTTGAGAACTTGATAGTATATATGTGGGACCTTCATGACAATGCATGCAGGTCGGTGCTTTGCATACAGTTGATAGCAACCTTTTCTTTGTGCTAATAGTTTCAATCGCAACATTTCAAGTTAAGTGTAGTTATAGGCCGAGCGTTGGTGCACAGAGGATTAATGAAATCAATGAAGAAGTTGATAAAGAAACAGTTGTTGCAGAATCTCATGAAATACAAAGTGACCTTGATAAAGAGAATTAAATTCATGTGTCTATGAATTCCACTATATTTGGTAAACCCTAGGGAGTGACATTTGATAGAAAAATCTCTCCAATGCTAAAGGGAATGAAGCAACAAGAAGGAGTGGTACGCACAATAAAGGGATGAAGGGCAGACTATATATGGATAAAGCTACTAAGGGGCCAAGGAAAAAAATCCAAAGAAAACTCTATACCTACTGGTTCCTTCAATCTCGCAAGGTGCTCTAATATATATTATGTTATCCTTAAATATACTATGTAGTATTATTTTCATTTCTTAAAGGGAGACATTATCTCGCTAAGTGTCCTAATACCTATTGGGATTGTCTGTTTTACATTCGTCTGAAATCCAATTCGCTTTCAGTCAGATGTTTCACCCACATAGAGTTTGACAACTATCACATGCCCTCTGTTTTGTTCCTATCCCCTGAATGTCACTGTGCTTGTCCCACCTGCCCTCAGTTCCATTAAATGGGCTTGCAAGAATAAAAAAGGACCCGAAAAAGAAACTAAAATGAGTGCCCAGTTTCGAACCCAAAAAGAACTAGATGAAACCGGAGAACAAAATGCAGGACTTGCAGGGCAAGAAAACTAGAGAGAAAAGGAAGCATACACCAAATTTCCACCTCTAGTCTCCCGTGTTGCTGCCCGCAGCGGCCCGGGAGAAACCCTAAATCATTGGCGCCAATCCTACTACACATGAACCCTCCTCGTCGTCGCCACACATTGCTGGGCATAGCCCGTGCGACGCTGTTGGTGATGGCGGGGCCTTTCCCATCTCGCGAGGAGCTCGAGCAGCGTAAGAACGACTCACCTTAGAGATGCGAGGCTGGCAGGAGGGCGCGACATTGTGGCAAGGTGTTCATAGAGGATGATGGGTGTGGCGTCGGTGCACTACAACACATGAGCGGGCGCAACCAGGGGTCATGATGTGTTCAGGCCTAGCGCATCCAGACGCGACCGCAGTGAGCTTCTGCGACGCGGCCAGGCATGAGTTGGCAGGACGCGGGGGCGATAGGCACACCCGCTGCAACGGGTGTGCGTGCATGTTGGGCCGTCAGGCGTCCCAGCGAAATCTGATGGGTGACGACCCTTGCCAGCGTGCGCGTGGCAACCAGCATGGCGGGCCTGCAATGGCTATGACAGGGGAGCGTGGATCTGGAGCAGGAGATGACATGATGGTGTGCTGGGTGTCCGAGCAGTCCAAAGCTGGCACCTGTCGTGCGGTGGTCGGGTTGCCCAAATCTGGTGGTGCTCTCGTGGTGGATATGTGCGACGCTCAGTATGGAGGAGGCCTGATCTGGGCCGGAATTGTTGCTTCTTGGCAATTGTACGTGGCGACGACTGGCCGATGGTGGAGGGATCGGTGGAAAA
The DNA here is from genome assembly GCF_018294505.1 of Triticum aestivum. Lineage (NCBI taxonomy): Eukaryota > Viridiplantae > Streptophyta > Magnoliopsida > Poales > Poaceae > Triticum > Triticum aestivum. The sequence continues at coordinate 756,600,281 of NC_057798.1, read as the reverse complement.
TGGGTGGGCTCTTCCTCCAAGCATGGTGCATGACTAGCTCCTTTGAGCAGTGGCACCGTCCTATGTGGATGGTGCTAGAGGAGGCTCTGGCACATAAATCCAACACACATAGTCCCATTCTTGCATTCGATAGTGCAGGAGGAGGCTCTATCACTATGGCACCGTCCTGCGTGGATGGTGCTAGAGGAGGCTCCGACGGATCAATCCAACACATATAGCCCTGTTCTTCCATTCGACAATGCAGGCAACTCAATTTTGGCTTGGATTCTGCCCAGTTCCAAAGCACAACTATGTAGGCCCACAAATTCTGGGTTTCCCTTGGCCTTTCCGGTGTGCTGCAGTGTGGGGTCTCGCCTAGTTCTACTCATGGAGGTTGAGGATGGCCATATCTGGAATGGCTCGCCTAGGTCCTGTGTGCGATGGTGTAGACTAGCCAGGTTGGCATGTGCTCACCCAGTTCCTGGATGCGGCGATGATCTATTGGTTTCTGGCAGTCTGTGCTTGGTCTCATTCAACCCTGAGGCATTGGGTGGCCTTAGATCATGAGATTCTTGACGGAAGGCTGGGCTCCAGATGAAAATTTGGCATCGACCTTGTTGTCGACGGCCACGATGTTCATGTATGTCGTCTTCCTTCCTGGAGGTACTGTTGTGGCGCCTATTTTCTCTTGGTACCTCTTGGCGTGAGATCTACAGATGAAAAATCTAAGACCAGGTTGTGCTAGATCGGATGATGTCGGTGTCCTCAACATCGTTTTTCTCGTTGGAATCATCACCTTGGAGATCTCGATGATGGATTCCCATGGTGTCCATGGTTGTTGGCGGAGCTTTGGTTTGTGGCAGCGCCGACATGATCTTTTCCTTTCTTTTCTTTTTTCGCTACCTTTTTGTAGTGCTTTCCTCCTTTGGGGGTGTTCTTGTAATGCCTCTTTCGGATACATGAAATTGGAGTTCTCCTGCTAACATTAAAAAACTAGAGAGAATAGAGGTCTCACCTAACTACTAGCTAAAAAACAAATCTCACCTAACCTGGGGTGTGTTTGGTTGCCTGCATTGTTTTTTGTCACTTTGCATACTTGTTCCAGTTGGGCCTGGTTGAGCAAATGCAGGAAAAAACCATCATTTGCACATCGTTTAATTGCCTACATACCTCTAGCCAGGCTACAAAGAAATGCAAGTCACACTATTTGGTTCCGGGCTTGTTTGGGCAAAAACACAAGTCAAGATGTTTGGTTCGATGCAATGCATGTTGTATGATAACCTCATTTCAAAGTGGCGAGCTTACCCGCATGCTCGCAAGTAGGGCATATATAGCAACCGGTTCAACATAGTGGCACATAACATAGTCTTAAACAAACCTTCAGCGCTAAACTGAAGCAAATTATGCAAGAGTGAACTTTCTAGACATCCATAGTGAAGGTTAGGTAGTGCTTCTTGCATTTTGTTACCACCTCAGCGCCGTCTTCATTGAAGATGATCACCTTGAGCGCGTCGGGACTCAGCAGCTTGAAAGTGAGGAGGTATCCGATCTTGATCTAGTGAACAGTGGCAAAGGGACCCCAACCCTGATCAAAGGTTACCCTACCGTTGATCACCCAGACCGTCACCCTCAAGGTCCAGCTATTGTTGGTCTTGAGCTTGAATTTGCGAGGGACGAAGGGGAAGTGCTTGGTGAAGTGTAGTGGCATCGGCAGGCACGCCAGCTTTGGTGCAAGGATGACATTGCAGAAGTGAGTTGGCCCAGCCTCCTCATAGAAATGGCCAAAGTTCCTTGCCCGCTTGGGGGCGCTAGGGAAATCCAACACCTCCTTGCCCTTCTCTTCAGCCGACACCACCTGCTTGCCCTTGGAGTTCTCCGAAGGAGCGTTGTCAATCTACATTATGAACATCATGAATGAAGGTCAATGAAGGGACACATGGAACTGAAAACACAGATTTACTCCCAGAGGGGGGGGGGAGTGAATGGGAGATTTTTATAAATTTGTCAAACTCCGACGAATTTGACGAAGATCATAGTGAAGAAATATAAACAGAGGCGAAACTAAATTATCACAAAAAAGTAAAACATGCATACAAGATAGATGCAGGTGAAGAACATGCAACCATACAAGCATTCATGCATACACAATATGAACTGAAGAAATGAAAGGTATCATGATGAAAGTGTTTAGTTCAAATTATTCAGAATGTAGATCACACATTCTTCAACAGCGGAAATACTGAAAGTAAAGAGTTGAGGAATTTGAAACCATGTAGGCTCGGTGAAGATATAGTGATTTGGTAGACCAGTTCCAGTTGCTGTATCAACTGTACGTCTGGTTGATGTGGCTTGAGATTTAGCTCCGAAGACACTTAGTCTTCATCGTATTCCTCTTGAGCTAAGGTCACTATAGACCTCGCCCAATCACTCGTGGTAAGTCTTCAAGGTAGACTTCCAAAACCTTCACAAACTTGTTCACCGACACGCCAAAATTACTCTTGGGTGCCCAGTACATGATGCCTAACCGTCTGGAAGCATGACAGTCTTCAAAGGTAATAGGCATCAAATCACACAGATCAATCTCTTTAGTGATGCTCAATCACTTTGGCTCTACTTGGGGTTTTCCTCACTCGGGTTTTCACAAAGTTTTCATAGGACGAGTTGCTCTCAAATGACAAGTGTCAATCTCTCTCTTGGAGAAGCCACCCAACAAGTGGTTGTGGGGGCGGCTATTTATAGCCAGGGGCAACCGACATGAATTCTTATAAATGCCCTTTTGGACATGACCGTTGTTAGGATAAGGATCCACTAGACAGCTAGCACTAAGCGCAGCAATAGTCGGAATTTGAACTCTCAAATTGGTTGAGGCATTCAATTTCCTCATGGTAGGCAGATCACACTTGCGAAATTCTAACTCCTCAGTCAGACCAATTTCGTCAATGACCGGAAGAACTTTGTCTCTGTTGCTGATGAACTCGACTGCACTGTGATACGTCCATTTTGCATCATGCTTGTATACCAATATTTATTGCATTATGAGCTGTCATTACACTTTATATCTTAATATTTATGCCTATTCTCTCTTATTTTACAAGGTTTACCATGAAGAGGGGGAATGCCGGCAGTTGGAATTCTGGCTGGAAAAGGAGCAAACGTTGGAAACCTATTCTGCACAACTCCAAAAGTCCTGAAACTCCACGAAACCACTTTTTGGATTTATTAAGAATTTATGAGAGAAAGAAATAGGCCAGGGGGCCCACACCCTGTCCAGGAGACAAGGGGGCGCCCCCCTCCTATAGGGCGCGCCCCTATCTCCTTGGCCCCCTGGTGGGCCTCCGGCGTCCATCTTGTGCTATATCATCACTTTTACCCTGGAAAAAATCGTGGGCAAGCTTACGGGACGAAACTCCGCCGCCACGAGGCGAAACCTTGGCGGAATCAATCTAGGGCTCTGGCGGAGCTGTTCTACCGGGGACACTTCCCTCCGGGAGGAGGAAATCATCACCAACGTCATCACCAACGATCCTCTCATCGGGAGGGGGTCAATCTCCATCAACATCTTCAGCAGCACCATCTCCTCCCAAACCCTAGTTCATCTCTTGTATCCAATCTTGTATCCAAAACCACAAATTGGTACCTGTGGGTTGCTAGTAGTGTTGATTACTCCTTGTAGTTGATACTTATTGGTTTACTTCGTGGAAGATCATATGTTTAGATCCTTAATGCATATTATTACGCCTCTGATTATGAACATGATTATGCTTTGTGAGTAGTTACTTTAGTTCATGAGGACATGGGTGAAGTCTTGCTATTAGTAGTCATGTCAATTTGGTATTCGTTCAATATTTTGATGAGATGTATGTTGTCTTTCCTCTAGTGGTGTTATGTGAACGTCGACTACATAACACTTCACCATTATTTGGGCCTAGAGGAAGGCATAGGGAAGTAATAAGTAGATGACGGGTTGCTAGAGTGACAGAAGCTTAAACTCTAGTTTATGCATTGCTTCGTTAGGGGTTCATATGGGCCCATATGTTTAATGCTGTGGTTAGGTTTACCTTAGTACTCCTTTTTGTAGTTGCGGACGCTTGCAATAGGGGTTAATCATAAATGGGATGCTTGTCCAAGTTAGGGCAGTACCCCAGTGCCGGTCCACCCACATATCAAATTATCAAAGTACCGAACGCGAATCATATGAGCGTGATGAAAACTAGCTTGACTATAATTCCCAATGTATCCTCGGGAGCTCCTTTATTATTATTAGAATTTGTCCAGGCTTATCCTTTGCTACATAAAGGATTGGGGCACCTTGCTGCACCTTATTTACTTTATTTACTTTTTGCTCGTTACTATTTATCCTATCACAAAACTATCTATCACCTATTATTTCAGTGCTTGCAGAGAAAACCTTACTGAAAACCGCTTATCATTTCCTTCCGCTCCTCGTTGGGTTTGACATTCTTACTTATCGAAAGGACTACGATAGATCCCCTACACTTGTGGGTCATCACACTGCAAGAGATTTCCAAAGTCTTCAGCTCTAAGAAATAGGTAGTGTATAGGTTTTTAGCATTACTTCAGAAATACGATTATGTATCACCTAGTGAAAGGATCGAGAAGAGGTGTCTAGAAGGGGGGGGATGATTAGACCCTCAACAAGTAAAGGTAGCAGTTTTTAAGTTTTTCAAGTTGAGGTTGGAAATTAGCACAACTTCAAGCATTCACAATACAATTCAAGCAAGCATGCAAAGAGTATATGAACAACGGAAAGTAAAGCATGCAACTTGCAAGAAAGTAAAGGGATGGGATTGGAGTGTGCAAAGGCAATTGGAGACACGGAGATTTTTGGCGTGGTTCCGATAGGTGGTGCTATTGTACATCCACGTTGGTGGAGACTTCAACCCACGAAGGGTAATGGCTGCGCGAGTCCATGGAGGGCTCCACCCATGAAGGGTCCACGAAGAAGCAACCTTGTCTATCCCATCATGGCCATCGCCGATGAAGGACTTGCCTCACTTGGGTAGATCTTCATGAAGTAGGCGATCTCCTTGCCCTTAGAAACTCCTTGGTTCAACTCCACAATCTTGACGGAGGCTCCCAAGTGACACCTAACCAATCTAGGAGACACCACTCTCCAAAAGGTAATAGATGGTGTGTTGATGATGAACTCCTTGCTCTTGTGCTTCAAATGATAGTCTCCCCAACACTCAACTCTCTCTCACAGATTTGACTATGGTGAAAAGATGATTTGAGTGGAAAGCAACTTGAGGAAGGCTAGAGATCAAGATTCTTGTGATTGGAATGGAATTTCTTGGTATCAACACATGAGTAGGTGGTTCTCTCTAAGAAAATGAGTAGTGCAAGTGTACGCATGTTTTGATGGCTCTCTCCATGAATGAAGAATGGGTGGAGGGGTATATATAGCCTCCACATAAAATCTAGTCATTACACACAGATTCCCAAACTCGGTTAGACCAAATGGTGAAACTCGGTCAGGCCGATTCAGGTTAAAATGTGAATGTTAAAGTTTTTGATGGGACCGACAAGGTCAACTCGGTGGGACCGATGTGTAAGGGTTAGGGTAAAACCTCAACTCGGTTTGACCGATTACACAAACTTGGTGAGACCGACTTTGGTAATAAGTAAACAGGGAATTGGTCAAGCAAACTCGGTGGGACCGATTGCACAAACTCGGTGGGACCAAAATTGTTGCAACAGGTAAAAGATAATTTGCAAGCCCATCTCGGTGAGATCGAGATCCCATCGGTGAGACTGAACTGATTAGGCTTTGGCAGTGGCTATGTCAAATGAACTCGGTGGCACCGGATAGATCAAATTAGTTGGGATGAGTTTGACTTTTAGGTTTAGGACATATGTGGATATGAGAAAGTGGTTGAGGGTTTTGTATCATATCACTAAGAACTTTGAGCAAGCAATCCATTAAGCAACACCTCATCCCCTTTTAATAGTATTGGCTCTCCTATGGACTTAATGTGATCTTGGATCACTAAAATGAAAATGTAGAGTCTTGATCTTCTGCCAATGTTTGTCCTTAGCATCTTGAAGGGGTTCCACATCCTCTTGTCCATGCCACTCCAATGTTGAACTTATCTGAAATATACTAGGTAGAAATATTAGTCCAACAAGAGATATGTTGACATTAATTACAAAAATCACCCAGGGAGTACTTGTGCTTTCACCTAGACCCACTTTAACAACACGATATTTCCTATGACTCAAAATAAGAATAAAGAAACTACGAAAACAAATTCTTCAAGCTTCCAATTCTTCACTTCAATTTCTTCAAAGGACGGACCAAATTATTCACTTAAAGCAATACATTTTTAGGGGTCGTATTTCATCGGTTAAACCAAATCTTCAAGGACTATAACTCCTGTGTACAGACACAAACACATTAGTCCCTTAAAATATTTGTCTTCTATACTCCAAAACCACTAAGTGGGCACTAGATGCACAAACAGGAACACACCATAGCTGCTGATCAACATTCATTCGTCCCACACACCTAGTCCAAAGCCCCTATTTATCCACCATCGCACTCAACTACCTATCCTCTACCAAAACTCTGTCTCACCACCACTCCATCGCCATGAATCCCATACCCATCCCCTTCCCCAATGTCATTGGATGGAGGGCTTTCCTCTTTGGCTGCTTGCTTAGTGACCGCACCAAGTTCACCAAGACCATGCAGGTGTGCTCGTAGCTCACTAGCATCAAGGACATGCATAAATAAGTATATGATGTGGTGTTGAAGGCGACAAAGGAGGGGTTGAAGACGATGATACATGGCCCATTAAAAGGTGCTATGTCAATGGATATACTATGCTGGGTGATGGATTAGGCCGAGTCCGGCGATCCTGGTTAGAGAGCCAGATGTGCCAAGTATCGGCTTGTCAGGCCTTTTAATACACAACCGACCACCGTGGTAGCGCTGGAGGATGACCATGAAGCAGTGCAGCCGATGGTTAGGGCACCAGCGCCAGGTAACCATACAATGCCCATCGTTCTGGAGGACGAAGATGAGGAGGATATGGTGGATGGTGCGGTAGAGCTGGAGGTGGATGATGACAAGGCTAAGGGCCACCGCCACTCCAAGCGCCTCCAGGGTCATCACGGCTAGGATGTAATGGTGCTTTTAAGCTTGATTTACCCCATCTCCCAAGCCCCTTGTACTCAATCCCCGCATGAACCCTAAAATCCATCGGTACCGCCTAAATCCAGATGTGGTGGTCAATCCCCCTTTGAATCCATCGGTACCGCATGAATCGAATGCGCAAATCAAAAGAGAGGATACAGAGCTTATCACCATTGCTAAACTTCTGCCGATGAGGTCGTGAAGCCGATGATTGACGATGGTGCTCACCTTGCAGTTATACGTTTCACTGCTTGCCGCTGCTGGTGTGAGAGTGGGGAGAGTGGGAGAGACCGGCGAGGGTAATTATGTCGACATTTTAGGAAACAAAACGACTCTCGAGCTTGCCTCCTCGTATTCAGCCGCCACCGCCCACGTGCCTTGAGTTGCATCTCTCGGGCCTGGCTACGGAAAACTGGTTGACTCGGATGTTCCCCTTGAGCCAGGCCTAGTGGTGCTTTAAGGTTTGTGCGGGTCAACATTTTCATGTGACCCATGCAACCAAATAAACCATTTTATACAGTGCGGGCCTTATTGGACTGTATGCATCCTACAAGACATGCCCCAGGTAGCTCCCATCACATAGAAAGAAAGGAACTGATCTCACAACCATACAGGAACATGCATGCAAGGGGAGGAACAAGAAGGAAGCATGGTGGGGAATTCCTCCAAGATCGAGGTGCAGAAAATCATGGATGCACAGGTGAAAGATCCTCTCCTCACAATCTTCTCCCCCCTATGAACAGTTCTCTCTCCCACTTCTCAGAATTTACATGAAACATGCACATGAAAAATAGGGAAAACCCATTACTTTGTAGGAAATAAAAAAAGCATATTAGAAAAATGAGCATGGAATGGGATCAACATAAACATGAAAAAGCATGATCAAATTACCCATTTGTATAGTACAATAAACATAAAAAATAGGAACTCTACTAAGATTAATCAAATTACTATGAGCAGTGATCAATTTAGAAATCTAAAGTGAGTTTTACATTGCAATTGCAGTAGATTTAAAATTGTAATTCATAGTAGAATTACATCATAAGTTTACAATCCTAATTTACACGTAACAGTGACATTTAAATGAAAAGTACATGTTCCATTAACATCTACAATGTAATTTACAGCAGGATTACATTGATATTTAATAGTGACCCCATACTAATTTACACTAGGATTGCATTGCTTAGACATTCAAAAACAACATGTTACAATGATATTTTATAGTAGATTTACAGTGTAAAAATAGTAAATCATCTAAAATCATACATGTAACAACCACATCTCAACTTTTTCAAGATGACATCAGTTTCAAAATTACATCTACATTGGCACTTTAAACAACTTATAAATACAATATAAATCAGAAAAATAAGTAGAATACACTTGCTAGAAAACAGTACTGAGTGTTTTCATTATTTACATAAATTTTAGCATCAAGAAGGTGAAGCAAATGAACAAGGATAAGAATCATACCAGCAAGATGAAGATGCACTCCTTCATGTGAGATGAAGCCAAAATGATTTACTTACTTCTTTTGCTATTTGACCCCAGTAACCGTACACTACATAAATATAAGTCTTAGACTAGAAAAAACAGCTAGATATATGGTCCAAAATTTCTGAAGCTATGCATTGTAAATTACCGTGACCTATTTTGTCAATTACAACATGGTGGTAAGTTACTCTGACATATCTTTTCAATTAAATCTTGCAAGATGAAGCGAACGTAAACCTAGCTTGTAAATTACATCTTTATTGACACTGTAGATAGCTCAGAAAAATAGTGAAATTCAAGAAAATAAATAAAGTGCACTTGCTAGAAACACTACTCAGTACTTTCAACTACTTCCTCTGTCCCACAATGTAAGGCGTTTTTTGACACTATAGTAGTGTAAAAAAATGTCTTACATTATGAGACAGAGGGAGTATTTATTAAGATTCAGCATCAAGAAGGTGAAGCAAGCATGTGAGGACATGAGACATACCTAGAAGATGAAGTAGAAGCACTCCTTCATGTAAGGACAAAAATAATTTACATTTCTTCTTTTTGAATAAAAATAAAGAAAACAAATATCATGTTGTTGTATCTAACTGGTTGATAAAAATGTTATTGCAGAATGGAGTGTACACATCCACTGAACTTCTTCAAGTACATATAATGTATAAGGTAAAATGAAAAAACCAAAACATGGAAAAAGGGGACAACCTTGAAATAGAGAAATTATACTTATGCATGCATTCCCCCCTACCTAGTAGGAACATTATTTTGGGTTCTAGGATAACATAGATACTGACTACAGTGTGACAAACACTACAATTAGCAATGATGAAACTGTAGGAGACAACAATATAGTAAGCATACCTGCCAAATTAAAAAAAATCTGAATGAGACTATTTGCGTATATATGACTATAACCTGCTAGTGTGATTTAATGACAATGCTTGAGGTGCATTTCTTGACACCGAAAGAAAATGGGATGATGAGTGCCCCAAACCATGGGATTTCAATCTATTTTAAAGCATGGAATTGGACAAGGTAATCTCACATGAAAAATAGTTAATAACTAACTGTCGATGAAAATGCTCCTCAAGATTACTGAAACTAACTAATAATAAATGCAAGAATCAGAACAGGACTTTTCATATGATAAATCTACAACAGAAGCAACATAGAGAGGGTTCAACCTCCAAGCATCATAAAGAAGCGAAGAGACAAATAGGCAATAGGAATAGCAACAGCCAACTCAAACCAAAGAGGACAAGGAGTACCTAAATGAAGAAGACATTGAAAACTTTCTGGAAAATGAGAAAGAGGCAGCAATAAAAGGGAACTTAATGAACAATGAAAGCATGACAAAACCTCAGCTAGGAATGCAATTCAAGACAAAAGTAAAGGGACAAGAATTCTTCAACTTGTACTCACACATTGCTGGATTTTTTTGTGACCACTGTCGCGGTATCTAGGACAATGAGTACGAAGAGGAACAATGAATTACAAGGATAACCATGAAAATGCAACAAGCATGAAAGAATAAAGGAGTAAGAAACATAATCTATAATGCCTATTAGGAAATGCACAATTATCACAAAGTCAGGTTGCAAAGTTGTAATGGTACTTTCAGAAAGAGGAGGCTTGTGGTAGGTAACAAGAATGAGCTTGGATCACTGAAGGAAATATACCCTAGAGGCAATAATAAAGTTGTTATTTTATATTTCCTTACTCATGATAAAGGTTTATTATTCATGCTAGCATTGTATTGATCGGAAACTTAAATACATGTGTGAATACATAAACAAATACCGTGTCCCTAGTTAGCCTCTACTAGATTAGCTCGTTGATTAAAGATGGTTAAGGTACCTAACCATGGACATGTGTTGTCATTTGATAACGGGATCACATCATTAGCAGAATGATGTGATGGACAAGACCCACCCGTTAGCTTAGCATAATGATTGTTCAGTTTTATCGCTATTGCTTTCTTCATGTCAAATAAATATTCCTTCGACCATGAGATTATGCAACTCCCGGATACCGAAGGAAAACCTTGTGTGCTATCAAACATCAAAACCTAACTGGGTGATCATAAAGATGCTCTACAAATATCTCCGAAGGTGTTTGTTGAGTTTGCATAGATCGAGATTAGGATTTGTCACTCTGAGTATCGGAGAGGTATCTCTAGGCCCTCTCGGTAAGACACATCATAAGCTTGCAAGAAAAAGACTAAGGAGTTAGTCACGAGGTGATGTATTACGGAACGAGTAAAGAGACTTGCCGGTAACGATATTGAACTAGGTTTGAAGATACCGACGATCGAATCTCGAGCAAGTAACATACCAATAGACAAAGGGAATTACCTATGTTGTCATAACGGTTCGACCGATAAAGATCTTCCTAGAATAGCCAATATGGGCATCTAGGTTCCGCTATTGGCTATTGACCGGAGAGGTGCCTTGGTCATGTCTACATAGTTCTCGAACCCATAGGGCCCGCACGCTTAACGTTCGATGACGATACATATATAGTATTATATGAGTTAAGTGATTACCAAATGTTGTTCGGAGTCCCGAATGAGATCATGGACATGATGAGGAGTCTCTAAATGGTTGATAGGTAAAGATTGATATATAGGACGATGGTATTCGGACACCAGAAGTGTTTCGGAGGGTACCGGGTACTTATTGGGTCACCGGAAAGGAGTTTCAGGCACCCCCTGCGAAGATATGGGCCTAATGGGCCAAAGGGGGAACAGAGCAGCCGCTGGCGCGCCCTTTCTTTGGAAAGAAGGCCCTAAGGGAAGGAAAGGGGGGAGGACTAGCACCTTCTTCCTTTCCCTCTCATGGGAGAAAGAAAAGGGGGGGCACCCTCCCCTCCTTTTTCCCGCACCTATATAAGGCAGGGGGTGGGCGCGGCTTGGGATGGACTCCAAGTAGGATTCTCCTACTTGGGCGCCTCCTTTGGCTGATACTCCCTCCCTCCCACCTATATATATGTGGGAGGGGGTGCCTAGCACACGAGAGATCGATTACTTAGCCGTGTGCGGCGCCCTCCTCCACCATTTACACTCCTAGTCATATTTTCGTAGTGCTTAGCGAAGCCCAGTAGAGATAACTTCACCATCACCGTCACCACGCCGTCGTGCTGCCGAAACTCATCCAGTACCTCACCATCTTGATGGATCAAGAAGGCGGAGGACATCACCGAGCTAAACGTGTGTAGAACTCAGAGGTGCCGTACGTTCGGTACTTGATCGGTTGGAGCACGAATATGTTCGACTACATCAACCGCGTTACCAAATGCTTCCACTTATGGTCTATGAGGGTACATAGACACACTCCCCCCTCGTTGCTATACATCTCCATGGATAGATAATTTCATGTGCGTAGAATTTTTTTGTTTTCCATGCAACAATGGCATCATGAGCCAGGTGTATGCGTAGATGATATGCACGAGTAGAATACAAAGAAATTTTGGGCGGTGATGTTCATACTACTTACCACGGACGTCTTATTTTGATTCGGCAGCATATTGGGATGAAGCGACCCGGACCAACCTTACATGTTCATGCACAAGAGACCGGTTCCACCGACTGACATGCAACTAGTTTTGCATAAAGGTAGCTGGCGGGTGTTTGTTTCTCCTACTTTAGTTGAATCAAATTTGACTGCGGCCGGTCCTTGAAGAAGGTTAAAACAATAAACTTTGATAAATCACCGTTCTGGTTTTTACCGTAGGTAAAAACGGTTCTTGCTGGAAACCCATATCAGTCACATAAACATGCAACAATAAAATAGAGGACGTCTAACTTGTTTTTACATGGTATGTTGTGATGTGATATGGTCAAGATATGATGTGATATATGTTATTGTATGAGATGATCATGTTTTGTAAGTTATCGGCAACCTATAGGAGCCTTATGGCTGTCTCTTTTTTATATGAAATGCAAACACCATGTAATTGCTTTACTTTATCTCTATGCGTTAGCAATAATTGTAGAAGCAATAATTGGCGAGACGATGATACGTCTCCAACGTATTTATAATTTTTGATTGTTCCATGCTGTTATATTATCATTCTTGGATGTTTTACAATCAATTTATAGTCATTTTATATCATTTTTTGGTACTAACCTATTGACATAGTGCATAGTGCCAGTTACTATTTTCTGCATGTTTTTTACATCGCAGGAAATCAATACCAAACGGAGTCCAAATGCACAACGTTTTGAGGATTTTTTTGGGCCAGAAGACACCCAGTGGGCCAAGGAAGCACGTGGGGGGTGCGTCGAGGGGGACAGGGCGCGCCTGGGGGCCCAGACGTGCCCAGGTGGGTTGTGCCCACCTCGGGCGCCCCCTGAACCACCTCTTTGCTTTATAAATACCCCAATATTCCAGAAACCCAAGGGGAGTCGACAAAAATCAATACCAGGCGCCGTAGAGTCCAGAACCACCAGATCCAATCTAGACACCATCACAGAGGGGTTCAACACTTCCATTGGTGCCTCTCCGATGATGCGTGAGTAGTTCTTTCTAGACCTACAGGTCCGTAGTTAGTAGCTATATGGCTTCCTCTCTCTCTCTCTCTTGATTATCAATACAACGGTCTCTTGGAGATCCATATGATGTAAGCTTTTTTGCGGTGTGTTTGTTGGGATCCGATGAACTTTGAGTTTATGATCAGATCTATGTTTTCATCCAAGAAAGTTATTTGAGTCTTCTTTGATCTCATATATGCATGATTTCTTATAGCCTCGTATTTCTTCTCCGATATTTGGGTTTTGTTTGGCCAACTTGATCTATTTATCTTGCAATTGGAAGAGGTGCTTTGTGATGGGTTCGATCTTACGGTGCTTGATCCCAGTGACAGAACGGGAAACGACACGTATGTATCGTTGCCATTAAGGATAACAAGATGGGGTCTATTTCTACATAAATAGATCTTGTCTACATCATGTCATCGTTCTTATTGCATTACTCCATTTCTCCATGAACTTAATACACTAGATGCATGCTGGATAGTGGTCAATGTGTGGAGTAATAGTAATAGATGTAGGCAGGAGTCGGTATACTAATCTTGGACGTGATGCCTATATAATGATCATTGCCTGGATATCGTAATGATTATTTGAAGTTCTATCAATTGCCCAACAGTAATTGTTTTCCCACCGTTTGCTATTTTCTCGAGAGAAGCCACTAGTGAAATCTACGCCCCCAGGTCTCTTTTCATCGTATTTGCCTTTGCGATCTATTTTCCTTGCATTTATTTTCAGATCTATTAAACCAAAAATACAAAAATACCTTGCTGCAATTTATTTGTTCTGCGATCTATTTATCATATCTACCACTTTTACCTCACGTTATTTGCCTATCTATAGGCGCCGTACCCAAAAGGGATTGACAACCCCTTTAACACACCGGGTTGCGAGTAATTTTTATTTTTGTGCAGGTGCTGTTTATGTGGTGTGAGGAGGTTCTCCTACTAGTTTGATAACCTTGGTATCATCACTGAGCGAAATACCTATCATCGCTATACTGCATCATCCCTTCCTCTTTGGGGAAATACCGACGTAGTTCTAGCAGACATCAAAAGGAATTTTTGGCGCCGTTGCCAGGGAATCAACCAGGTTCCTAATCACAAATCTCATCTCCTCACAATTTACATTATTTACCATTTCCTCTCGTTTTCCTCTCCCCCACTTCACAAAAATTTTCCATTTTATTCGCCCTCTTTTTCGTTCACCGTTTTCTGGTCAGATATATTCGTGCTCTTGTTTCACTATGGCTAGTTTGAATGCTCCTCCTTTGTTACCAGAATTTGAAGTGCTATACTTCAAACAAAGACAAGGAGAAAATTTGAAAGATGCTTGGTATAGGCTTATGGAGTCTTACCGTGTTTGCAATCTAAAGGGAGACACAAAAATTTTGCATAGAAATTATTATGTAGGATGGGCTTTGCATCATAGACAATTCTTAGATTTTGCCGCAAAAGGGAATTTTATCGAGCTTGATGTCAATGCTGCCTATGAAATTTCAGAAGAAATTTTGGGGGTTCCACCACAAAAGAAGGGTTTTCTTTCACCCCAGAGGGAGTCCAAATTTTGGACAAACTCGGTGATTTGCATAAATATATGGTTGAATTGCAAAAATATAATGAACTTCTTAAGAATCTCAATGGTAGTATCAATCGTATGAACACTTTGATTTCCCTTTGCAATAAACGGTTGGATATTTTAGATCTCAAGATGGTTTATTTTCTGGAAAATTTAGGGAAGCGCAAAGAGCCTCCCAGATTTGAAAAGACCCTTACTAAAGTGGCAAAAATAACGGATGACAAAACTTAGATCCTACACCTTATGCGTAGCTAGGGGCGTAAAATGATAGCACTTATTGGGAGGCAACCCAATGAATAAAATTTATTTTTACTTTTTGTTTTCTGTTCTTGTGTGTTAGCTCAATTATGCTACTGTTATGATTATGTTTTTGTGTTTTAATTAGTGTTTGTGCCAAGCAAGGCCTTTGGGTTGATTTGGGTGATAGTTGATTTGATCTTGCTGAAAAACAGAAACTTATGCACTCACAAAAATATAAATTGCAGAAACGTTCTTTTGAGTTGATTATTTTTGCAGAAGATTAATATACAAATTACCCAGATTTTCCTAATTTTGCAAGATTTTTGGAGTAACAGAAGTATTCGAAATATCCAGATTGCTACAGACTGTTCGGTTTTTGATAGATTCTGTTTTCTTTGTGTTGTGTGCTTGTTTTGATGATCTATGGTTTTATTTGATGAATTTTTGCCATAGAATAGTTGGAATACAGTAGATATAATGCAAAAACAAAATAAGATAGGTTTGCAACAGTACTTATAGTAGTGGTTTGCTTTCTTATACTACCGGATCTCATGAAGGTTTTGTTGGAGTTTTGTGTGATTGAAGTTTTCAAGTTTTGTGTGATCTTACGATGGATGAAGGAATAAGGATTAGCAAAAGGCTAAGCTTGGGGATGCCCGAGGCACCCCTAGATAATATTCAAATAAGTAGCAAGCAACTAAGCTTGGGGATGCCCCGGATTGGCATCCCCGCTTTCTTCTAACAACCATCGGTATTTTACTTGAAGCTATATTTTTATTCGTCACATATTATGAGTTTTACTTGGAGTGTCTTGTATGATCTGAGTCTTTGCTTGTTCTGCTTTGTGTTAAAAGTCTTGAATCCTTGTTGAACACACCTTTTTTAGAGAACCAAAAATTATGCTATGCTTGCTCCTATGCTTCACTTAAATTTTCAGAGCCATGGATTTTCTCTAGTGCTTCACTTATATCTTTTTGAGCACGGTGTGCTTTGTTATTTTTGAATAAATGCTCTCATGCTTCACTTATATTTATTTGGGAGTTAGTAAAATTTTAAGAAATTCTCTCTTGCTTCACTTAGATTATTTTGAAAGAAAAAAATTATGCTCATGTTCTTCACTTATATTTGTTTGAACTTATCAAAAGTAACATATAAAAATAGTTCCAAAGTGATAGATATCCAAGGAGGATATAATAAAAACTTTCATGAACATCATTGGACAAAATAAACTTGATTCTTAGTAATGGTTTTGAGATATGACAATATGATATGTGAGTCATGTTGATGAGTAATTGTGCTTTAGTAAGAATATTGATGTTAAGGTTTGTGATTCCCTATGCAAGCATACAAGTCAATAGTTATGCAATGAAATTTATATCCTACTTATGGTGCATTATTCGGTGTTACTTATGCTTAATGCTTGGGTACGAGATTTTTTGCTTTTTGGTTGGTCGCTTCTCAATCTTTTTGCTAGCCTTGATTTTGCACTAAGTATGATCACTACTTGTGCATCCAAAACACTTTAAACCAGTTTTGCCATATGAGTCCACTATACCTACCTATATGCGATATTTCCTTGCTGTTCTAAAAAAATTTGCATGTGCCAACTCTAATTTTCAAAATAAACTTCTCTTGTGTGTGCTCTATCGCTCGCGAGGCAGTGAAGGGTGACCAATATTTTCCATGCTAGATGTGTTATTCTCACGATGTGTGTTTATTCACATATCATTGCACGAGGGTACGACAAAGGTATTAGGGATGCCCAGTCCCGAAATGAAAAATGAATTTACTTTATGTTGTCAAATAATAAATTCCTTGGAAAGTGTTGGTATGGAGGGCAACCGTGGATTCGGCTAGCCATGGAAAGTGAAAGTAATGGTGGAAAAAGGAATAAACTTTATTTTTTGTTTGGGAACCGCCTATGATGTATCTAGCATGGAAAGTCGTTTTCGTCGGTGGGAAAAGTATGCCTCTCAAAAATGTTTTTATCTCTCAATTTAAACTTTGAGCTCTGGCACCTCAGCAAATCCCTACTTTCCTCCGTGAAGGGCCTTTCTGTTACTTATGCAATTTTTATTTTGAATTTGAGTCTCCATCTTCTCTTATAAAGCGCCAACTAAGGTGCCCTATGATCGTATTTGAGCATTGGGTGTAGCTAATATTCGAGTGTGTTTCATGAATGGATCAATGACTGAGCATAATGGGCTAGGGATAACTTGCTTTAGTGTTGATATTTTGAAAGACATGGTTGCTTGTTGGTATGCTTGAGTATTAAAGTCTTCATGTCAAAACTAGACTATTGCTTTGAATCATATAAAAGTCCATATGTCCATGCTATAAAGAAAAGAAATGTGATGAACATGTTAGGCAACATTCCACATCAAAATTATGTTTTTATCATTTACCTACTCGAGGACGACCAGGAATTAAGCTTGGGGATGCCGATATGTCTCCAAGGTATCTATAATTTTTGATTGTTCCATCTTGTTAAATTATCATTCTTGGATGTTTTACAATCATTTTATAGTCATTTTATATCATTTTTTGGTACTAACCTATTCACATAGTGCCCAGAGCCAGTTGATGTTTTCTGCATTTTTTTACATCACAGGAAATCAATACCAAATAGAGTCCAAACACAGCGAAACTTTTTGAGGATTTTTTGGGCCAGAAGATATCCAGTGGGCCAAGGAAGCACCTGGGGGGGTGCCTCGAGGGGGGCATCACCCACCAAGGCGTGCCTGGGAGCCCAGGCGCGTCCAGGTGGGTTGTCCCCACCTCGGGTGCCCCCTGAAGCGCCTCTTTTCTCTATAAATACCCCAATATTCCAGAAACCCTAGGGGAGTCGACGGAAATCAATTCCAGCCGCAGAGTCCAGAACCACCAGATCTAATCTAGACACCATCACGGAGGGGTTCACTACTTCCATTGGTGCCTCTCTGATGATGCGTGTGTAGTTCTTTGTAGACCTACGGGTCCGTAGTTAGTAGCTAGATGGCTTCCTCTCTCTCTCTCTTGATTATCAATACAATGGTCTCTTGGAGATCCATATGATGTAAGCCTTCTTGAGGTGTGTTTGTTGGGATCGGATGAACTTTGAGTTTAGGATTAGATGTATGTTTTTATCCAAGAAAGTTATTTGAGTCTTCTTTGATCTCTTATATGCGTGATTGCTTATATCCTCGTATTTCTTCTCTGATATTTGGGTTTTCTTTGGCCAACTTGATCTATTTATCTTGCAATGGGAAGAGGTGCTTTGTGATGGGTTTGATCTTACGGTGCTTGATCCTAGTGACAGAAGGGGAAACGACACATATGTATCGTTGCCACTAAGGATAACAAGATGGGGTCTATTTCTACATAAATAGATCTTGTCTACATCATGTCATCGTTCTTATTGCATTACTCCGTTTCTCCATGAACTTAATACACTAGATGCATGCTGGATAGTGGTCGATGTGTGGAGTAATAGTAGTAGATGCAGGCAAGAGTCAGTATACTAATCTTGGACGTGATGCCTATATAATGATCATTCCTGAATATCGTCATGATTATTTGAAGTTTTATCAATTTCCCAACAGTAATTGTTTTCCCACCGTTTTCTATTTTTCTCGAGAGAAGCCATTAGTGAAATCTACGGCCCCCGGGTCTCTTTTCATCATATTTTCCTTTGCGATATATTTACCTTGAATTTATTTTTCATATCTATTAAACAAAAAATACAAAAAATACCTTGCTGCAATTTATTTGTTCCACGATCTATTTATCCTATCTACCACTTCTACCTCACGTTATTTGCCTATCTACATGCCTCGTACCCGAAAGGGATTGTCAACCCCTTTAACACGCCGCATTGCGAGTATTTGTTATTTATGTGCAGGTGCTGTTTACGTGGTGTGAGGAGGTTCTCCTACTGGTTCGATAACCTTGGTCTCATCACTAAGGGAAATACCTAACGTTGCTATAGTGCATCATCCCTTCCTCTTTGGGGAAATACCGACGTAGTTCTAGCAGACATCAGACGACCGTGACGTAACAATGGAGATCAAGGTATCGAGCCGGTGACGATGGAGATCATGACGATGCTTTGGAGATGGAGATCAAAAGCATGAGATGATGATGGCCATATCATGTCACATATTTTTTTGATTGCATGTGATGTTTATCTTTTATGCATCTTATTTTTCTTAGAACGATGGTAGACTTATAAGATGATCCCTTCACTAAATTTCAAGATGTAGGTGTTCTCCCCGAGTATGCACCGTTGTGAACTTAAAGTTCGTCGTTTCGAGACGCCACGTGATGATCGAGTGTGATAGACTCTAATTTCACATACAACGGGTGTAAGATAGTTTCGCACATGTAGAATACTTGGGTTAAACTTGACGAGTCTAGCATGTACAAACATGGTCTTGAAACACTGGAGACCGAAAGGTCGAACATGAGTCATATAGTAGACATGATCAACATAGAGATGTTCACCATTGATGACTACCCCATCTCACATGATGATTGGACATGGGTTAGTTGACTTGGATCATGTATCACTTAGATAACTTGATGGATGTTTATTTAAGTGGGAATACATTAGTAATTTGATTAATCGAACTTAATTTATCATGAACTTAGTCCTGATAGTATTTGCAAAATATGTTGTACATCAACAGCTCGCGATGTAGCTCCCCTATTTTTGATATGTTCCTAAAAAAATAAATTGAAAGATGATAGTAGCAATGATGCGGACTGGGTCCATGATCTGAGGATTATCCTCATTGCTGCATAGAAGAATTATGTCCTTGATGCACCACTAGGTAACATACCTATTGCAGGAGCAGATGCATGCGTTTTGAACGTTTGGCAAGCTCAGTATGATGGCTACTTGATAATTTAATGCGCCATGCTTTACGGCTTAGAACCGGGACTTCAAATTTTTTTGAATGCCATGGAGCATATGAGATGTTCCAAGAGCTGAAATTGGTATTTCAGATTCATGCCCATGTCAAGAGGTATAAGACTTGTGACAAGTACTTTGCTTGAGGAGAGTAGCTCAGCGAGTGAGCATATGCTCAGAATGACTGGGTACTACAATCGCTTGAATCAAGTGGGAGTTAATCTTCCAGATAAGGTAGTGATTGACAAGAGTTCTCTAGTCACTATCACCAAGCTACTAGAACTACATGCAAGGGATGAAGAAAATGATTCCCGAGCTCTTCGTGATGCTGAAATCGACGAAGGTAGAAATCAAGAAAGAGCATCAAGTGCTGATGGTTAACAAGACCACTAGTTTCAAGAAAAAGGGCAAAGGGAAAACAAAGGGAACTTCAAAAAGAATGGAAAACAATTTGCCACTCCCGTGAAGAAGCCCAAAGCTGGACCTAAGCCTAAAACGGAGTAGTTCTACTGCAAAGGGAATGGTCACTCAAAGCGGAACTGCCCAAATACTTGGAGGAAAAGAAGGATGGCAAAGTGAACGAAAGTATATTTGATATACATGTTACTGATGTACCTTAATAGTATTCGTAGTAGCCCCTGGGTATTTGATATCGATTCAGTTGCTAAGATTAGTAACTCAAAACAGGAGTTGCAGAATAAACAGAGACTAGTTAAGGGCAAGGTGACGATGTGTATTGGAATTGATTCCAAGGTTGATATGATCACTATCGCGCACTCCCTCAACCTTTAGGATTAGTGTTGAACCTAAAAAAATGTTATTTGGTGTTTGCGTTGAGCATGAATACGATTAAATCATGTTTATTGCAATACGACTATTCATTTAAGTCAGAGAATAATTGGTGTTCTATATACATGAATAAAACCTTCTATGGTCATACACCCAATGTAAATGGTTTATTGAATCTTGATCGTAGTGATACACATATTCATAATAATGATGTCAAAAGATGCAAAGTTGATAATGATAGTGCAACATATTTGTGGCACTGCCGTTTAGGTCATATTGGTGTAAAGCGCATGAAGAAACTCCATGCAGATGGGGTTTTGGAATCACTTGATGCTTGCGAAACATGCCTTGTGGGCAAGATGACTAAAACTCTGTTCTTTGGAACAATGGAGCGAGATGATGACTTATTCGAAATAATACATACCGATGTATGCGGTCCGATGAGTCTTGAAGCACGCGGCGGGTATCATTATTTTCTGACCTTCACAGATGTTTTGAGTAGATATGGGTATATCTACTTGATGAAACTCAAGTCTGAAACATTTGAAAAGTTCAAAGAATTTCAGAGTAAAGTGGAGAATCATCGTAACAAGAAAAAAAAGTTTCTACGATCTGATCGTGGGGGCGAATATTTGAGTTACGAGTTTGGCCTTCATTTAAAACAATGTGGAATAGTTTCACAACACACGCCACCTGGAACACCACAACATAATGGTGTGTCTGAACATCGTAACCGTACTTTATTAGATATGGTGCGTTCTATGATGTCTCTTACCGATTTACCACTATCGTTTTGGGGTTATGCATTAGAGACATCTGAATTCACGCTAAATAGGGCACCGTCTAAATCCATTGAGATGACACCATATGAACTATGGTTTGGCAAGAAACCAAAGTTGTTGTTTCTTAAAGTTTAGGGTTGCGACACTTAATTATATCAAAAGGCTTCAGCCTGATAAACTCAAACCCAAATCGAAGAAGTGCGTCTTCATGGGATACCCTAAGGAAACAATTGGGTACACCTTCTACCACAAATCCGAAGGCAAGATCTTTGTTGCCAAGAATGAAACCTTTCTAGAGAAGGAGTTTCTCTCAAAATAAGTGAGTGGGAGGAAAGTACAACTTGATGAGGTAATTGTACCTCCTCTCGAATTGGAAAGTAGCACATCAAATAAAACCGTTCCCATGATGCCTACACCAACTAGAGAGGAAGCTAATGATAATGATCATGAAACTTCAGATCAAGTTATTACTTAACTCCATAGGTCAACCAGAACATGTTTCAAACCAGAGTTGTACGCTAACCCGTCCTGGAAGTCATGTTACTAGACCAAGGTGAACCTATGAACTATGAAGAAGCTATGATAATCCCAGATTCTGACAGATGGCTTGATGCCATGAAATCTGAGATAGGATCCATGTATGAGAACAAAGGGTGAACTTTGGTGGACTTGCCCGATGATCGGCAAGCCATAGAGAATAAATGGATCTTCAAGAAGAAGACAGACGCTGATGGTAATGTTACTGTCTACAAAGCTCGACTTGTCGCAAAAATTTTCGACAAGTTCAAGGGGTTGACTGCGATGAGACTTTCTCACCTGTACAAATGCCTAAGTCTGCCCGAATCATGTTAGGAAATACCGCATTTTATGAAATTTGGCAAATGAATGTCAAAACTGCAATCCTTAATGGATTTCCTAAAGAAGAGTTGTATATGATGCAACCAGAAG
The DNA here is from genome assembly GCF_018294505.1 of Triticum aestivum. NCBI lineage: Eukaryota > Viridiplantae > Streptophyta > Magnoliopsida > Poales > Poaceae > Triticum > Triticum aestivum. The sequence goes on along the minus strand of NC_057798.1, from coordinate 756,577,887 downwards.
GTTTTGTTGATCCTAAAGATGCTAAAAAAGTGTGCAAGCTCCAACGATCCATCTATGGACTAGTGCAAGCATCTCGGAGTTGGAATATACACTTTGATGAGGTGATCAAAGCATATGGTTTTATACAGACTTATGGTGAAGCCTGTATTTACAAGAAAGTGAGTGGGAGCTCTATAGCATTTCTGATATTATATGTGGATGACATATTGTTGATTGGAAATGATATAGAATTTCTTGATAGCATAAAAGGATACTTGAATAAGAACTTTTCAATGAAAGACCTCGGTGAAGCTGCTTACGTATTGGGCATCAAGATCTATAGAGATAGATCGATATGCTTAATAGGACTTTCACAAAGCACATGCCTTGATAAAGTTTTGGAGAAGTTCAAAATGGATCAGTAAAAGAAAGGGTTGTTGCCTGTGTTACAAGGTGTGAAGTTGAGTCAGACTCAAAGCCCGACCACTGCAGAAGATAGAAAGAGAATGAAAGTCATTCCCTATGCCTCAGCCATAGGTTCTATAAAGCATGTCGTGCTGTGTACCAGACCTATTGTGTTCCTTGCTATGAGTTTGGCAGGGGGGGTACAATAGTGATCCAGGAGTAGATCACTGGACATCGATCAAAATTATCCTTAGAGGACTAAGGAAATGTTTCTTGGTTATGGAGGTGATAAAGGGTTCGTCGTAAAGGGTTACGACAATGCAAGCTTTAACACTAATCTAGATGACTCCGAGTCTCAATCTGGATACGTATTGAAAGTGGGAGCAATTAACTAGAGTAGCACCATGTAGAACATTGTAGACATAGAAATTTGCAAATATACATATGGATCTGAATGTGACAAACTCGTTGACTAAACTTCTCTCACAAGCAAAACATGATCACACCTTAGTACTCTTTGGGTGTTAATCACATGGCAATGTGAACTAGATTATTGACTCTAGTAAACCCTTTGGGTGTTGGTCACATGGCGATGTGAACTATGGGTGTTAATCACATGACGATGTGACTATTGATGTTAAATCACATGGTGATGTGAACTAGATTATTGACTCTAGTGCAAGTGGGAGACTGAAGGAAATATGCCCTAGAGGCAATAATAAAGTTGTTATTTTATATTTCCTTATTCATGATAAAGGTTTATTATTCATGCTAGAATTGTATTAACCGGAAACTTAAATACATGTGTGAATACATAAATAAATACTGTGTCCCTAGTAAACCTCTACTAGACTAGATAGTTGATCAAAGATAGTTAAGGTTTCCTAATCATGGACATGTGTTGTCATTTGATAATGGGATCACATCATTAGGAGAATGATACGATGGACAAGACCCACACGCTAGCTTAGGATAATGACCATTCAATTTTATTGCTATTGCTTTCTTCATGTCAAATACATATGCCTTCGACTATGAGATTATGCAACTCCCGGATACCGGAGGAATACCTTGTGTGCTATCAAATGTCAGAACGTAACTGGGTGATCATAAAGATGCTCTATAGGTATCTCCGAAGGTGTTTGTTGAGTTGGCATAGATCGAGATTAGGATTTGTCACTCTGAGTATCAGAGAGGTATCTCTGGGCCCTCTCGGTAATACACATCATAAGCTTGCAAGCAAAAGAATAAGGAGTTAGTCATGAGGTGTTGTCTTACGGAACGAGTAAAGAGACTTGCTGGTAACAAGATTGAAATAGGTATGAAGATACCGATGATCGAATCTCGGGCAAGTAACATACCGATAGACAAAGGAAATTACGTATGTTGTCATAACGATTCGATTGATAAAGATCTTCGTAGAATATGTAGGAGCCAATATGGGCATCCAGGTTCCGCTATTGGTTATTGATCGGAGAGGTGTCTCGGTCATGTCTACATAGTTCTCGAACCAGTAGGGTCCGCACGCTTAATGTTTGATGACGATATATATAATATTATATGAGTTATGTGATTTGGTGACCGAATGTTGTTTGGAGTCCTAGATGAGATCACAGACATGACGAGGAGTCTTGAAATGGTCGAGAGGTAAAGATTGATATATAGGACGTATTCGGACACCTGAAGTGTTTCGGAGGGTACCGGGTACTTAATGGATCACCGGAAAGGAGTTTCGAGGACCCCCAACAAAGATATGGGCCTAATGGGCCAAAGGGGGAAAAGACCAGCCCCTGGTGCGCCCCTTCTTTGGACAGCGTGCCCGAAGGGAAGGACTAGCCCCTCCTGCCTTTCCCTCTCATGGGAGAAAGGAAGGGGGGGGGGGGGGGGGGGGGGGGCGCCAGCCTCCCCTGCCTTTACCTCGCACCTATATAAGGCAGGGGGTGGGCGCGGCTTGGGAGGGACTCCAAGTAGGATTCCTCCTACTTGGACGTCTACTTTGGCTGCTCCTTCCTCCCTCCCATCTATATATATGTGGGAGGGGGCGCCTAGCACACAACAAATCAATTTCTTAGCTGTGTGCGGCGCCCTCCTCCAGCGTTTACACTCTCGGTCATATTTTCGTAGTGCTTAGGCGAAGCCCAGCGGAGATAACTTCACCATCACCATCACGATACCGTCTTGCTGGCGGAACTCGGCGGAGGACGTCACCGAGATGAACGTGTGCATAACTCAGAGGTGTCGTACGTTCGGTACTTGATCGGTTGGAGCACGAAGAATTTCGACTACATCAACCGCGTTACCAAATGCTTCTGCTTATGGTCTACGAGGGTACGTAGACACACTCCCCCCTCTTTGCTATGCATCTGCATGGATAGATCATTGCGTGTGCGTAAATTTTTTGTTTGTTTTCCATGCAACGTTTCCCAACAATCACAACCACGAGTTAACACCAAACAACAAGGTTTTTAGACCACACAAGTACATGTCGGATGAGGAGAAATGCATGACCAGAACATTGAAAAGGACCAACCTGGAAACACGACACATAGTTTCTGTCCTTGCATATCTTCGAGGAGGTTTAGCACAACTATCTTACACAAAGAAGCATGTCACAAACTATGCATCAACAATAAATAGAGAGGTGTCGAACACTGACATGATGGAGGTCGTGCATATGTTTAACAAAAAACAAGTTGAACCCCCTGGTTTCTACTACTCATTTGAGCTGTATGAGGAGAACAAGGTAAGGAGCATTTTTTGGGTAGATGCAAGGTTGAGGATGATGTATAACATTTGTGGAGATTGCATAAGCTTCGACACAACGTTCCTAACTAACAAGTACTCCCTCCGTCCGGAAATACTTGTCGGGGAAATGCATAAAAATAAATGTATCTAGAACTAAAATACGTCTAGATACATTCATTCCTCCGACAAGTATTTCCGGACGGAGGGAGTATAATCTACCATTTGCACCCTTTGTTGGTGTCTCACCCCATGGAAACACATACTTATTCGCTTGTGCATCATAATCAATGAGAAAACGGACACTTTCCTATCTCTATAATCGCAGATCAAGATAAAGCAATGCAAGGAGCAATAGAAAAGGTTTTCCAAAATGGCACTCATAGAACATGCTTGTTTCACATTAAGAAAAAACCAGAGGAAAAGACATGACCTTGCTTCCAAGGCAATGAAGGGTTGCATGAGAATTTTCAGGATTGACAATACACTGACTATTGAGGAATTTGATGGTAAATTAAAAAAACATCAGGTCCCACGCAACCCTGCATCAATCTACTCATATGTTTTCAAATGATTTATACCACTCACAACAAATCATCACTGCAACTAACCATGGTCAAAATGATTTTTATCAATCCGATTACATAATTAATACACTAAAATTTCACAGGGATTTACATAGTGAGTACACTGACAATCCAGTGTAATTACATAGTAAAATATACAAAATTAACACTACATTTACAAATGATTCACTGAATTTACACAGGGATATTGAGTGTGAGTGCACTAACATTACAGTGTAATTACATAGAATAGAAACCAATGATTTATATCGATCCGATTACAAAATTAATTCACAGAAATTACACCAGGGATTTACGTAGGTACACTTACAATCCAGTGTAATTACATAGTAAAAGAATACAAAAATAAACACTACAGTCACAAATATAATTCACTAAAATTACACAGGGATATAGAGTGTTAGTGCATTGACATTACGGTGTAATTACATAGAATAGAAACCAAAATAAAGAACTGTAAATTACAGGGATATAGAGGGTTGTCAGCGTAAAAGTGCGATGACATTACAGGTTAATTACCGAGTTTACAGTGTAATTACACTACAATTTAGACTGAAAATTTCAGTACATAGACTGTAAGTATAAAAAATTCTGGTTAATTACACTTAATTTACAGGTTAGTTACACTTAAGTTACAGTTAATTAATGGTGGAGGCAGTGTATAAGTTACAAGGTTACTAATGTACACAGATATTCAATTTTAACATACACTGTAAGTTACAAAAAATGGAATTACAGTGTGAGAAGGACTATAAACTGTAACAACAATAGAATATATCACCCTAAAAATTTACACTGGACTACATGTTAAACTATTCTGAAAATGCACTGAAAATTACACCACAAATTACAGTCAAATCAGTGTAACTAAAACTGAAAAAAAATTCAGACCAACACCTATACATCACGAGACTCAACCGACCAGGAGATTCAACATTTGCATACCTACATCTACATCCGTAAATTACTTTCTCTATGTACTGAAATTTCAGTTGATGTACCGCCATGTAACAAAACACTGGAAGCGGAAATTCAGTTAAATGTACCACCATTTACACCGGAAGTTGCACATATCTGAAGTTACAAAAAAGAAACCAAAAATCCTGGAAATTACAGTGTAAGACAGACTACTACAGAGTACAGACTGATATCACTGTAAATGACGAAGGAAACACACGAAGTGGCCAAAACAGACGAGATGCCCTCCCTACCTCTATACAACAACACGCGGCAAGAGAAGGAGCAGATACAACCCCATCTCCACGAGGAACAACACAAGGGAATTACAGGAACAAAACCCTCCCTACCTGAACGAACGACGACGAACTAGACAGCCAAGAAGTGTGAATGGGGGTACTCCATGCAAGGACGACGACGACGACGGCCTCTCCTTCCCCTCCTACGGCATGAGGAAGAAGAGGAAAAGCTCCCGCCGCATCGCCATCGTCTCGCCTCTGCGAATGATGCTTCTCCAAAGATACTTATACCCAAGCATATCCATCTCCATCTCCATGCCCTTTCCAAGTATCTCCTCTGCTTTGAAACTACTCCCTCTGTAAACTAATATAAAAGCGTTTAGATCACTACTTTAGTAATCTAAACGCTCTTATTTAGTTTACAGAGGGAGTACTCATCATCTAGGTCTCTGCTAGAGTGCATTGAACCTGGACACCTTGTAGCTAGCTTTTCGCTCTGTTGTATGGCCTTTAGGATTTGGGAATATTAGTCATCGATTCTGTGAGTGTGTTGCCATCAGTGCCACGGCTTTTCTCCTCTCTCTTTATGCCGCGTGCCCATACTATACAGTCACGCATGCATAATGAGACCAACTAGCCAGCACATTGGATCAGAGTCAGTAGACAGGTTTTCTAATGGGAAATACGTACCAGATTTGGTCCATGTGCTCTAGCGTCGGGGTTACCAAATGTGTCCTGCTAGCATTATTTGTGAATGTAACAGGCCAGCAACCAGCTGGCTTTTAGTTCAATGTATACATCACTCACGAACATGCACGTTCCACCGGTTATGTGTGATGATCCCACACTCATCAGTTCATACTCCTAAGTCACTAGTACAAGTTCATCTCCACACTCGTTCGTTTATGTTCTCAATATGGATTCTCCTGCAGACCGACGGCACATTTCAAGAATCCACTGTCTGTGAAAAGTAGAATTAGCACTAGTACATTAGTAGGTCATCGAGGTACTGAACCCACTGTTTAATAAAACTGTGCATAAACACTGTGGTCTGTATTTAAGTAGAGGTGGCACCCTTGGTCTCTGTTGCATACTTACAAACTTTTCAGGACGGAGGTAATATATCAGTGTGAAATGTTCAAAAAACACATTTTCTCTTCTTCACCACATCCACCCATGAGATGTATGGAGCATTTTCCTGCGGCAAATTATTAGCAAAGATTGCACGGGATCCCCTGTCCTTGCAACTGGCGGCTCAAGCTTTGCACCCGTTGCATGAGATGATAACGATAATTATAGCGGATCCCTGCACTGCACTCCCTTTGCATGGATGCGCTGGCAGAAATGTCCGTGGACAGAAACCGAGCGACGTCGCCGACGACACTGATCTCTAGCAGGAGATAAGGAATTTGCAGGCTGGGCACGCATCTTTACACCATGAGCTTTTGCACGCACGATATGAAGCTGCCAATCTTGGCCAGAAAAGGCCACATCTCACGAGATTCCCTTGGCTCTAGCAGCCACTTCCTTCTAACCTAGGCTGCATCACGTCTAGGTGCACTGCCAGGTTCATCGACCCAACACCAAGATCATGTACTGCATTGCACGCCGCAGTCCACAGGAGGCAACAAGTTTGCTAGTAAGTCTTTAGTCTCTCGTCTAGACTTATAAATAGCCGCCGCAGCAGTGCAGATTAAACAAGTCAGTGAAGTGTGGTCCATGGGAGATGAACAAGAGTTCTAGCTACCTAGTTTGGTTTGTTGTCACCTGGAGTTCTTCTCAAATCACTTCAGTAGCTATCTCATACCACCTCATTGTTGCATTGCCACTGTTTTAAAAGTGTGCATTGCAGGGATATAGAGCTTTGCATAGTGAAGTGTTTGGGGGAACTCTGGGTGGCAACCAACAGTACCAATAGGATTTGAGAGTGTTTGCGCATTGGACATTATAGCGGTGGGTCCATATACATTATGATACATGGGTGCATGGGGATTAATCGAGTTTGGCCTCGTACGGGAGTTCTCTTCAAGCACTTTACAAAGCACCTTTTTGAGAGCTTATGTGAAGTGTTTGGGAGAATTTAGCAGATACTGGTCATGAACCACAAGAGTTGCGCTAATGGTAAACCATGTTTGGTCTTACCGTGGGTTCCTTGCAAGCACTTCACGAGCATTCTTTCAAATGCCATTGTGAAGTGTTTGGGGGAGCTCTTGCTGATGCCAAACTTTATTCAATGCCAGTCAAGAAACAAAGGAGACGGTCATCACAAAGCATGTTTGGTCTTACCATGGGTTCGCTGCAAGCACTTCACGAGGCATTATTACAAATGTCATTGTCACTACTACAAAAAGGGCGATAGATGGAATATAGCAGTGGCGCACCATGTGCAGGTGTGCCATTAGTGTGGAAGACACTAATGATGCACCATGCACACGATGCGCCACTAGTAATTTTTTTTCTTCTTCTTATTATCCCAAAGATACTAATGGCGCACCCTGGCGTAGTGCGCCATTACTAGTTTTAACTAGTAATGGCGCACTGTGCGACGGTGCGCCATTAGAATATATACTTTTTTTTTATTTTTTTGCAAAACTTCTAATGGCACACCAGCAGCAGGTGCGCCATTAGTAACCAGGGTTATTAATGGCGCATTTGCAGGTGGTGCGCCATTAGTAACCTGGGACCAACAAGATATTTTGGACAGTTCACCTACCCACTCACTTTCCCCACTTCATTCTCTCCACCTCCTCCTCCAAGCTTGTCTCGGCTGCCTCCTCCTCCTCACCTCATTTGCACCATAGATTCATTCAAATTAAGTGGTTAAATTACCTTTTTTTGATAGGTAAGTAAGGGGGGAAGCTATCTTTATATTGTTCTCCCTCTCCAACAACGTGCACATGCACTTTTTGTGGCCTAGCTAGATCTATGTATGTTCGTGGTGTTGCATATGTTTGTGGTGTTGCATATATGTTTGTGTTTGCAGGTACCGGTATTTGAAATGCGATAGTTGCCAATATTTTGCTGGAATATTGATTCATTTCCGTTTCGGCGAGAATTTTGGCACTATGCATTCTTTTTGGTCCTATTTTTAGGGAAAGTCATGCCAAATTTTTTCTTGGTTCTAAAATATCGTTTTGCTCTACCCCGCAGGCGACCATGGTCCGCACGATGACCGAAGGCATCGTGAATAGGTTTTTGAGCTCCGCGAAGGCCGAGATGCTTCAAAAGAACGAGACGGAGATAAGATGTCCATGCCGAAGATGCAAGCTGAAGAGCCTTATTGCAGACCCGAATTCCGGGTAGGTGCGGGACCACCTGCTCTTGCGTGGTTTCATGGATGGCTATCGGTGGCAAGGTGATGAAGATGACTATGAAGTCGTCCATGGGGGTCGGGCGGCAAGAAATGAGCAAGACTCGGGCGGGCGAGAAGACGAAGAATCTCCAGGACATGATCACGACGGTGATGCTGTACACAGTCGTCATGTAGAAGATGCAGGACATGATGATGAGGAAGATGCCGCAGCAGACGAAGGGCATGATCATGAAGATGAAGATGCCGGCGGAGCAGACGAGATGGACCATCGATGGGCTGGGTGCAGGACCCTCATGCTCAAGAGCTGCTTCTCAAGCAGACGGATAACGCAAGAGCTGCCGCTCGAGAGAAAGCCATGCTGTATCAACTGGAGATAGACGCGATTACTCCATTGTATGAAGGATGCAGGCCCGAGGATACCCGCCTGAAAGTAACGCTCATGGCTCTGGAGATGAAGGTAAAACCCAAAATGATCGACACATGCTTCGACGAGAACATATCATTCTGGCGCGAACGTCTTCCCAAGGGGAACAAGTGCCCGACCAGTTTCGAGGAGGCAAAGAAAATCGTGTGTCCTCTGGATTTACCGCACGTGAAATACCATGTGTACATGAACAATTGCATCATTTATCGGGACGAGCATGCGGAGTCTACCATATGTCCGGTGTGCGGCGTCACTCGATACAAGAAGAGTAAGAAAGCTCCTTGAAAAGTGGTGTGGTACTTTCCGATCACTCCTCGTCTGCACCGGTATTTCGCGGACCCTAAGGTAGCAAAGCTCCTGCGTTGGCACGCGGATAGGGAGGAGAAGAAGCGAGAAGATGACGCAAATGATCCGGAGATAAATAAAAAAGACAAGATGCTGAGTCACCCTAGGGATGGGAGCCCGTGGCAAGCGTTGAACTTCGAACACCCATAATTTGGGAAGGACCCAAGGAACATCGTGCTGGGCGTGAGCACCGATTGAGTCAATCCGTTTGGCAGCCAGAGAAGCACACATAGCACCTGGCCTGTGTTTGTGTGGATGTACAACCTTCCCCCTAGTTGTGCATGAAGAGGAAGTACATTCACATGAGTATGCTAATTGAAGGGCCGAAACAACCCGGGAACGACATCAATCTGTATCTGGGGCTGCTGAAAGAGGAGCTAGACACACTGTGGAAAACGCCAGCCAATACGTGGGACGCCACATAGAAAGAATATTTCCCTATGAGAGCCGCACTGCTCACGACGGTGCACGACTATCTCGGTTACGGATATCTTGCGGGGCAGGTGGTCCACGGATTTTCTGGATGCGTCAGGTGCATGGATGACACAACGTATCGCCAGCTAGATAGAGATCCCGGGTCTTCGAAAACCGTGTTCATGGGACATCGAGGTGGCTTCGCGATGATGACCCGTGGAGGAAACGCAAGGATCTATTTGATGGTGAAACCGAACCCCGAAGACGCCCGCGTGCGAGGAGCCGCGACGAAATAGACCAGCTGTTGAAAAATTGGAAAGATTGCCCACTGCCGAGAAAGAAGCAAAAGGCGCCAGAGCCGGGAAAGAAGTGAAAGGCGCCAGAGCCTCTGCTGAAGGTATGGATAACAAGGTCTGTTTTCTGGGACTTGCCGTACTGGAAGATCCACTGTGTGCCTCACAGCCTTGATGTCATGCATATCACGAAGAATGTGTGCGAGAGTCTGCTTGGTACCCTGCTCAACATGCCAGAGAGGACCAAAGATGGGCCGAAAGCAAGGGTAGACTTGAAATCAATGGGAATCAGGGAGGAGCTTCACGCTAATGATCATGATGATGATGAGGCGAAGCAGGACACGGAAAGTCATCGCAAAGGCAAAAAGGCCAAGAAGACCGGAAATGACTACCCTCCCGCGTGCTTCACTCTAAGTCAGGAGGAGATCGACCAGTTTTTCACCTGCCTCGTAGGAGTAAAAGTTCCTTATGGTTACGCGGGGAAGATAAGCAGATACCTAGACCCAGCGAAGCAGAAGTTCAGCAGGATGAATCTCACGACTGTCACGTGCTGATGACGCAGATACTTCTAGTTGCAATCCATGGGATCATGGACACGCACGTCCGTGAAATGCTATTTGGCCTATGCAACTTTTTCGACGTCATCTCTCGAAAGTCGGTTGGCGTGAGGCAACTCAGAAGGCTACAGGAAGAGATCGTCGTGATACTATGCGAGCTTGAGATGTACTTACTGCCCGCATTCTTCGATGTTATGGTGCATCTGCTGGTCCATATCGTGGAGGATATCATCCAACTCGGGCCGACCTTCCTGCACATCATGATGCTGTTCGAAAGGATGAATGGTGTCATCAAAGGATACGTTCGCAACATGTCACGTCCAGAAGGAAGCATAGCCAGGGGCTTTCTGACTGAAGAGTGCATCTTGTACTGCACGAATTATCTAGGCATCGAGGACCCCGTTGGTCTGCCCGTCAACAGGCACCTCGGCAGGCTCGCTAGATGGGGTCACAGTGAGGGTCGCCGCGAAATGCATGTCGACTTCGAGGGTCGACTCGCCGACTTTGAAAGAGCAAACCTAGTCGCGCTACAACACATAGACGTGGTCGATCCTTGGGTGGTAGAGCACAAAACCTTTATTGAGAAGACGTACAATGACCGAGGCCAAAAAAGGACGGACGGAGATATAATCAAAGAGCACAACTCATGTTTCATGCGTTGGTTCAAGCAGAAGCTTCTGTCGTACCCTTTACATGAGGATTCTTCCGCGGAAGAACAACTCATATTCGCCTTGTCACAGGGCGCCGAGCACAACCTGATGACCTATGAGGCGTACGATATCAACGGCTACACATTCTACACCGAGGACAAGGACATGAAGAGCGATGGTTATCAGAACTCCGGGGTAACGATGGAATCCTACACCGGTAACGACAAGGACAGATACTACAGAAGGATCGAGGAGATCTGGGAGCTGAGCTACGCTGGAGAGAAGGTCCCGATGTTTCGTGTTAGATGGGCCAAGAGCGTCGTAAAAGAAGACCGGTATTTCACCACCATGGTTATACCCGAAGCCAAATCCAAGACCGCGGGCGCAAACATCACCGTGAAAAATGAGCCATGGGTACTGGCTTCCCAAGTGGACCAATGCTTCTTCATTACCGACCCGCCCAAGCCCAGTCGTGTTGTCGTGAGGAGAGGCAAAAGGAAGATCATCGAAATGGATGGGGTCGCCAATGAGCAAGACTTCGACAAGTACGGCGACCCGAAGATGGAACATGACGATGACGATGAAGTATCATCATACACCACAAGAAGAAGCAGGACCACCCTACCTAGAGGACGTCCGTTCAAGAGAAGAACTCCATTTACGAAAAATAAGGGCAAGAAGATTGTGAACAGATAGCTAGCTAAGATTGATTGTATTTAAATTGTAGCCTTCATTTCTCGATTGTATTTCATGGGCACTTTTTGAACTCATTAATGTTTTGAAATTTCATGGACACTCGATCTCGACCCCCCTCCATCTCGATTGCTATCCCACCTTGCCAGATCCGTCCCCCTCACCGCCGAGCACCCCCCGCACCTTCTCCCCAGCTCCACCGGCTGCCGCCGCAGACCCCCGGCCCGCACCCT
>NC_057798.1:756565019-756565590 GCF_018294505.1 Triticum aestivum | reverse complement strand
ATTTTCAAATAACAAATTTGAACATATTTTTTAAAAAATATTACTGTTTTTATAAAAAAATATTACTGTTATGATTTAAACAAGTTTGAACATATTTAAACACAAATAAATATCAAACAGAATTTTAAATGCATAAAAACAAAAATTGGGGAGCCTAGGAATCGAACCCAGGACCTCCTAGTGTGTGTGCTACATGCTAACCAGTCAGGCTAGTGGGCGGGTTCTAATTTAGATAGGGTTAGGTGGATTATAACCTGACCAGTCGGGCTAGTAATTAAAATAAAATTCTAATGGTGCATCGAGGGGAGGTGCGCCATTAGAATCGCCGTACTTATGGCGCACTAGGGGTAGGTGCGCCATTAGAACCCTCCCCACACTCCACCTATTCACCTCGCACTGTGGCCTCCCTCCCTCCCTCGCCAGATTCCCCAACCGTACGCCACCGCCCCTCCGTCTGCCACAGCCGCCCACGCGCCCCCGCCGCCTCCCTCTCCCCTTCCTCCCTCTCGAGCGCCACTGCCCCCTCCGTCCGCCGCAGCCGCCCATGCGCCCCCGCCGCCTCCCTCTCCCC
>NC_057798.1:756543610-756564721 GCF_018294505.1 Triticum aestivum | reverse complement strand
CCTCACCTCCCTCCCTAACCCTTGGAGCCGCCGGAGACTTGGAGCCTCGACGCTGCCCCACGTCCACCAGGAGAGGAGGCCCCACGCCCACCAGGAGAGGAGGCCCGCGACCTCCCCGCCGTCTATCCCCGCCTCCCCCAAGCTCGCCTTCTCCACCCTCCGTCATCTCCGCTCCGGCCCCCACTGCATCGTGGTTAGGTAACCCTCCTCCCTTTGCCTCTCTTATCCTCTCTTCCTCCACTCCTCCCTCCCGGCCATGCCCTCTTCTTCTCTCTATTTCTAGGTTTAGGTTAAATCCCTCTCTAATTTAGGTCAAATTAGGTTCAAAAAATTGCTAAGTTTGGTCAGCAACCCATCAGTTCTATGCCGAGAATGCCCTGTAGATGAAATAATATTTTAATCATGATCAAATATAACTGCACCCATAAACAGAACCATTTGCATAATAGGTATGCGTTTCCCTCTTCAGTGAAGGGAATTAAATGGTCTAAACCACTTGGCTAGTGTGGTCAGTAAGCCAATGCCAAGGGTCTTTCATTTTAGGCAGGCAAGAGCTTCAATCCAAAAGCATTTGCTGTGGACTCCACTCAAAAGCCATTACTCAAAGTTCAGCTAGCACTAAAAAGGCCACTCCTAGTAGAAGTGTTGAATTAAACAAAGTATTTCCACTGGAACAGCTATGTATGTTTTCAGTGAGACTGTGCATGCTCTTTGTTTCGTGCAATCTAGTGTCGTACTGCCATCACTAATTCATTTGCCGATCAAGATGTTTGATTGTTTTCCTCTTGTTGATTGTTTGGTCAAAGCTGTCATGTTCTATTCAGGTAGACAGAGGTGTATAGGATTGTTCAAAATATAACGGCTGAGCTCAAGGAGCACAACAGCAGCTGTCAGTAGTTACACACTTTCACTGCATCTACGATAGTTGGATGCAATATATTTCCTACTGTATTTGACTTGTGTTTAGGTCAACAGCAATACATGATTTTTTTTAGTTAACAGCAATCCATGATTTTTAGTTAACAGCAACCCATGATTTTTAGTTATAAGCAATCCATGATTTTTAGTTAACGGCAATCCATGATTTTTTGGCTGTTGGCTGCTGCTGTATGTTGCTACTACTACTTGTTGGTGGGGCACTGCTGCTACTGCTAGTATGCTACTTGTGCTGGATGTGCTACTACTAGTCTGCTGCTCGTGTGTTGTTGTTAGTTACTTCGGTTGCTCCTTGGCTTCTGCTAGTGCTAGGCTGCTAGTAGTTCTGTAGTGTAGTTGCGGCTGCTCTATTGTGTCATATACAGATATGCTCATGTAGTCATGTGTGCTGCAGATTTATTGGATCTGTGGACCGTGGACAACCATTTTGATTCTAACTGAACATTTTCAAGCTACTGGTTGCTGGTGCTGTTTTTCTTGCAGCTGGTCATGCTCTGCTGCTGCTGGTTGCTGGTATACTAGTGCGGTGGTGCTCTGTACTGTGTTTCCTTGTGCTATGCTGCACTGTTGCTTGCTGCTATACATAGTGTGTTGTTTTGTGCTCTTCTGCTGCTAGTTAGTTATGTTGTGATGCTGACCTGCTGTTTACTTAGTACTTACTTGTGATGTGCTGTTATAACTATTTAGCAAGTGTTTAAAGCTTTAATTCATTAATTGTGCTGGTGATGTGCTGCTGCTAGTTGTGTTGTCAGTAGTCACTGGACTACTTGTGATATGATCTACCTATTGCATTGCTTGTTTGCTACTCTGCTTTGCTTTCTTATTTAGTTTGGAGAAGCAAGGAATGGGGAGAAATGTCACAGCCGGTTTTTCAATAAAAAGCTTATTTAGAAACCGACCTTTATATATACCAGTATAGGAAAAATCCTCCTTACTGGTAGACAAATCCTTGATACAGAAATCCAGTAGTACTAAATATTATACAGGGTTGAGCTGAGGTTGCTCAACAATTTATTACAAGCATGCCAATATTATACATAAGGGCGGATATGGCACAATGGTGTGGTGGCATACTACTGACTCGTAATAAAAGTGGTGGTGGACATGTCACAGTGGGGTGGTTGACATGACTCCTAATCTTGCAGCTCGTCGAGAGTTGAAGTGAGGCTCGATGAATTTATTTGGGTAGCGGAAGCGTATATGATACAAGTGATCAAATCCAGGATCGCACGGGACTGACTGGGACTCCTCTAGGCGTCGGACTTGTTATCGTCCTCTTCATCCATGAGATCGCCTTCGTCAACATCTGGCCAAATCAACAAGCCAGGTGAGGACTTTGAATGTACTCGCAAGACAGTTCGGATATAAGATATAACAAATGCAAGCATGATGCATCATGAGCAATTATCAATGCATACTCAAATAATAAACTTGCACGACATGTTAAATAAAAAGGAAGTCGAGCGGTAGTCCTCCCGAAATCCCAACAAAATAACTGAAAACCGATCGGGTGACTGAAGCGACGCCTCGAAAGGTGAACAAAGAAATTAACATGCCACAGTCGGGCGTCTAAGCGACACCACATAAAGGGCTTATATTGAAAGGTAAATGACAGTGCGTGCCATAGTCGAACGTCTGAGCGACATCATGTAAAGGGCTTATATCGAAAGTAAATAACAAGAGTGCCACAGTCGGACGTCTGAGTGACATCACATAAAGGGCTTATATCAAAAGTAAATAACAAGAGTGCCATAGTCGGACGTCTGAGCGACATCACATAAAGGGCTTATATAGAAAGTAAATAGCATAAATGCCACAGTCGGACATCTGAGCGACGTCACATAAAGGGCTTATATTTCATTGTCGTATTCAAGTAGTATAGACCATTCCAAGGAAAATACTCAGTTCATAATAATAAACGGGTTAGTCCGTCCACAGGAGTAATCATTCAGCCGGGTTTACCACTCATGTTTGTTCACCGGAGATTGTCATGGAGACCGACACTGGGACTGACAAGTACAAGTTGAACACCGACCTTGACCGTAGATATGGTTACTTGAATGAGTTTGACTCTGCAGAGTTTGCACTATTTAACCACAGCCAACAGATTTCAGTAGTCACGAAGGACTAGTTCCATTTACGGTATTTCGGTAGAAACACATCTAACCAGTACACACCCATTCCACCTCACGATGCCAGGAATCACCCTAGGCAACATTCAAGAAAAACTTTGAGACGGGGAGGCTACAACCTCGAATTGCATGGGATCAAATTTATATTCGCGCGATCTAAGGGGTGCCCCCCTCTCAGTCCCAACCGGAAACACCCATGCCCCCTGACCGGATGACTGGCTTTAATCCAGGGCCATGGAACCCTCATCATGGCATCTCTACTTGGTGTGTACGAGCAAAGCGGTTTGCAACTTACTAAACCATATTCTTTGCAGAAAACATGTGGTAGCACAAAAAGGAAATGGATGGTAATGGTACTTGATCCACGTCGACACTGGAGTTAAATGGTTTTGCATAAGACTGGCATGCTTCAACACTGCCATCTTACCACCTCTCATGTCACCACATGATCATGTAAACTCACATCAAATAACATATGGAGTTTTGAAGCTCACTTGCATCAGCTTTGCATGCAATACAACACTTACTGCTATGGATATAGACATGCATGAACTAACTACTCAATGCAAACATGCAAAAACACTCATCATATCAAAGGTTCAAACATGCTTGCCTGGTTCGGAGTAGTCGGAGTCTAGCTCGGTGAAGTTCGCGGTTCCGTCACCTCCTCCGGTATCTACGGGTATAAAGGTTACGCACTAACGTAAATACCGCGTGTGCACAAAAGGTGCTCCAAATATTATTCAAATAAATACGATAAAAAACTAGACAGAAAAATAAAGGTGACAGAAAAAGAATCAGTCAAAAACCATTTTCTGTTTAAAAGTTAGCCCAGGGGCTTATCTGTAAGGAAACAGAAAGTTTCCAGGGGGCAGAACAGAAAAAGACAGAAAAACGTTTCAGATTGAAAGCGTATTTGCCCAAAGGCGTTTTCCAAAAAAAAACGGTTCAAATATAAAAGAGAGGCTGACGAGGGGGTCCCACTCATCAGGTTTAAAAGTTTGAGAGAAAAACAGAGCGCGCCGGCGCCCGAAGCTTGCGGTGGTCGCCGGCGACGATCCACGACGAGTTTGGAAGAGTGGATGGTACCTACGGGTTCCTTGGGTCCTTCCGCACCTGCGGACAGCGGCTCGGTCGTCGGTGGATCTCGTCAGGGAGGGCTACGAAGGTGGAATTGAGGCTCGGGTTAGAGTGCTGGGTGTACCAGAGAGCTGCTGACGCGGTTTGGGAGGCGGGGATGGCCTCACCTAAGTGAATCAAGCTGGAGTCCGAGGCGGATCGGGGCGGCCGGAGACGGAGGGGAAGGCCTCCTCAAGATCCTCCTAGGGGTCGAGCGTATCTCTGGCGAGGTGGAGGGAGTGGTGCTGGTCGAAGGCGAGCTCGGGGTGGCTATTTATAGCCGGCCCGAGGTGGTTCCCGCGAATGGGATAAGTCCAGCGGCGATTATGGAGAGGCAGTGGCCGGATGGTGGTTTAGGTGGCTGTGCATCAACGTGATGGTGCACTGGTTCCATTTTAGTGCTAATCTTGGCCTGCCCTGGTTGAAATCCCAGGTTTCGAACGGAACGGCGTACGACGCTCGTCGGCGGCAGGGAGCATGCTCTGCGCTGCTCAGGCCAGGGCGACGGTGCTGTGGTGCGCGCAGGGGAGCAGACGGCCACGCGGAGGCCTCGGGTGGCTTGGGCGGTGCTGGACGGCGCCGAAAGCTGCAGCTGAACCCTGCCGGCCGCCACGGGTGGCTCTGCCACCGCAGAAGTTGCCGGCGTCGGCGAGGCATGCCGCCACCGACACCTGCGCCCGTCCAAGAGAACGTGCGGCACTCTTGATAAGGAGGAGGAGCAGTGCGCAAGGCGCCAGCGCGTGCACTAGTGAGATCGACATCGAGTCTCTGAAGAAGATGACACTGACGGCCGACTAAACACTGAACTTACTGAATCTGAACAACAACAGTGTCTGCCAGGTGTTCGATGAAATGTTTTTGGCATGTGGGAAATTTATCTGGAGCTGATCTTTAGTGAGGTGGCCTCTCAAAGCACCTGGGGGCTGCTTGTTTTTTGCCAGAATTTTTGGAGAAGGAAAAATATGAATTTCACCAAAAATAGTGAATCTAGTCCAAACTTGCAGTGAGTGAAACTTGAAAAATTTGAATTGTGGAAGAGTGGATCTTGATGGATCTAGGTTGGGGGTGCTAAGTACTAGTCAGAGGAGTTGGTTTGGGATCAAAACTCAAAAGTATTCAGGTACTTCCTTTGTAAACCACCTAGATCCAAAAATAATGGTAGAAATAGTTTTGGGGATAAAATAAATTTAAAAAATCAAAAAAGGGTTGCACTTGCTAGGTTTGGATATATGACTTGACCCAAAGTGGAGGGAGGTGTTTTGGGAGAAATTTGTAAACATGAGTCATGGTGGAAGAGAATGGTTTGAATAATAAGGAATAACTCCAAAAACCCTAAGGATTCCTTTTTAAAAGAAAAACTTTCAAAAATAAATTGTGATGAGCCAACACTAATGAAAAGTCTTTCAAAAGCCAAACATCAAGGTTGAGGATGACCCAAAATAAAGATTTTGACATAAGAGAATTTTTTTGAGAAGGAGAGCCTTTTTAAAGATTTTGAATAGCCTCCTTCAAATCAAACAAGGAATTTGCTGAAAAGCAAAAATGAAATTTTTTGGAGTGTCACAATAAAGCCTTTTCATCCATATGAAAGTAGAGGCACATTGTGGTGCTAGTTTGCTAGGTTTTGTCTCCGACCATTGTGTCGTGATGAATTTGCAAGTACCCCGAGAGGCCCTTGAGTTTGCCGGAATGTCGTTTAACCTCCGTTCCAGCAAATTCGGGTACTCCATATGTCCTATTTTCAGCAAAGGTCATGCTGAAATTTTCTGTGAATTTTAGCATGACTTTGCTAAAACTAGGACATATGGGGTACTTGAGACTAATGCATGGGCCGGGGTATCTTAGTACTTAGTTAAGTAGGATCAACTGCCCCTTTATTCTTGCTGCATTAAACCATAGGTGGCAATAGAGCCAAGTGATTAGGCCCAACTTAGAATTCTCCTCAGCATCGATAAACCCTAGATGATAAACCCAACATAGGTGGCAATAGAGCCAAGTGATTAGTGCCAAGTGATTAGGCCCAACATAGGATGCCTCGGCATCGACAAACCCTAAATGATGAAACCTTGGCTTCTATAGGGTGCCTCGGTGTCGATGAGAACCTAAATGATGTATGCTTAGGCTTTTAGGGTGCCTCGGCGTCGACAAACCCTAAATGATAAAAGCTTAGCTTTTAGGATGCCTCGGTGTCGACAAACCCTAAATGATGAGACCATGATCTTGTTCCTTGACAATAACCAACTTTTTGACCAAACTTTTTTCCTATTTAGAGCGAAACATGGCCAACAACGATGAGGCCAGCGGTTCGGGCGGCAAGCAATTCTGGGAGCTATCCCAGGAGATGGAGGAACAACCTCACCACTAAGAGGTCACCGCCGAAGACACCGATCCTGACTACACAACCCCTAGTGGCGTTGGGGATGACACCACTGATGGTGCTGCCGAGGATACCACCACTGATGATGGCGGCGCATGCACAGATGGCAGCCAACCAAAGAAGCAACGGAAGGACCAGCGCCCGAACGCGCTCCGCACCGTCAAGGAGGAATTTATTCAAGTGGACTCCGACGGGCATCCAACGGAGCCCAAACATATATTCAAGGGGTACTCGGTTCAGCTCGGGTGCATTCTCTGGAGCACCGTCTCAATCAACACCGAGAACCTTAGGCATAAGGACCAAGGGAATTTGCGCAACCTCTTCACGAAGCTGCACGAACGATACAAGTTCCCCGTTGAATTTGAAAACACACGCCTCTCAGGGAATAAAGTGAACAGTGCCGCCCTCACGAGGATGAGCACGGCCCTGTCTACTTGGAGAAGCGTGGTGAAGAGAATGGTTGAGAAAGGTGATAGTTATGAGAAGATCAAGGCGAAAAATCCTTCGACAAGCGAAGATGACTACAAGGAGTTCAAGATCAAGTGCGAGAGAAGTGCAACCTCCGAATCAAGTCAGTGGGGGAAAGAAATGCGGGAGTTGAACTTAGGGGAACACAAACTCGGTCCCGGCGGTTACGGAGTGGCGGAGCCTATATAGGACAAGGAGGACGCGGAGCATGCCGAGCAAGGCCTACCGCCCCGCTTCGAGAAATACAACAGTGACAAGCAGACCAGGAACTTTGTCAGGGCCCAGTACAAGGAGGACCCGATAACAAAGGAGCTTACCACGGATCTGAAGACCAGGGCGCTTGAGCTTGTTCTGGTGAAGGAGACTGAAAGTAGTAGCACGGGGTCGTCTCAGAGCACCCCTGCTTGGGACAACACTCTAAATAGGGCGTTGAGCGTAATGAAAAACAAGGATAAGCTCAGTAAGCCGTCGTCAACTGGTCGTGTGGCCGGCAAAGGCTTGTCCACAAAATGGTCGTCATACTATACTGCTGGTGGGCGAAAGGAGAAAAAGACTAGCTCGGAAAGCCAGTCGCGCGAGGTTGAAGAACTCAAGGCACAAGTGGCGTGGATTCCGGAGATTATCCAAGAGAAAGTGCAACAACAACTGGGAACGACGCTCACCGGCATTATGCCTACCTTGATTCATGGGCTGACGACGTGGATTGCGGGTGGCCAACAGGGGCCGCCCCCGATTCCCAGCTTCACGGCCAGCAACTCGCACAACGCGTAGGCGCCACCATTGGTGTCTCCGGCGGCGCCATTGGTGTCATCGGCGGTGTCGGTATTGGTGTCTCCAGCGCCGTCACGGGCACTGGAGCTTAATGCACCCGGGTGTACGCCGGCCGGGACCTCGCCAGCAAGCGGCCCCTCCGTCAGTTGCACGCCCGCCATTGGCGGTGCCTCGACATTAGCCGAGCTCGATGCCATCATCATGGTAACTAATTAAGCCTCTCGGCCGAGGACTTCATCTCCTTTTGCCTTTGACTGGGCATCCCTGACGCCCTACATGTTTTCGCAGGGCGCCGCCGACGTTCCGTGCACTCTCCTGCACTTTGTGAACGACAACTTGGTCGATGTCGCCAATGGAAAAATCGTTCAACCGGGCAACCCCGTGTTCCACGGTAAACCGATGCCACCCACCATGTATAGGGTTGAACTGGTTCGGGTGCTGCCAGGCTGCGATGACTTGTTACGTCCGATTCAACCCGTCGGGGCTGACGAAGAAGATCTGATGACCCTCAGCGCCTGCCTAAGCTAGCCCCTGCTTTGGCCGAAGAGCCAGATTCATTTGGGGGCAGGGGACACCACCCCACAAACAAGACCGCCAGTCGTGCCGGCGCCGCGCCATGGCAAGAACGCCGCAACGCTACCGGACATGCCTGACATCCCTATGGCACAGGATCCGGACATGCATATGGCACAGGATCCGGACGACGACGACTATGACGATGGTACATTTACCAACGTTGATAAGTACTTTGCCGAACATGGGTACGGTGACGAGTTCGGCAGGTCTCCTTCGCAAGAACCCAACCAAGACGACCGCAATCTAGCTGGTACGACGGAGAAATCCAATTGCAACAGGCGTCGTCTGGCGTTCAATTCTCAGGAGACGCTTGCAGCTCCCACCTTCACCGAGCCTCAGATAGCTGAGGTGCGAAATATTATCAGCCCCAACACGCTCAAGAAGGCGGTCTGTGAGCAGAACTCGGTCCCATTACAGCAGATCAAGAAGAAGGGACGGAAATGAAAGACTGCCAAGGGCGCTGGTGCGAGCTAGCCGACACCGAGTATGATCCGTGCTCAGGACGGGCCACCTTCACCTCAGGATATCTCGAGGAGGGTGCATGTGGCGGGTAGGGCAATGCTACCGACAAATATGCTCAATGCTGCAACCGGTGCTATGCGGAGTTTGCATGACATCGTTCTTTCTTTGGAGAAGCGGCGTCTCTCCCAGAAAGATGCGGCATACCCGGTTTTCGTGGCCAAGGTGCCAGAGCGCAAGGGCTTTGTGGATGGCGCCATCGGGGGTATGATCGTCCTGCAGTTTGATGACATCTTTGCTATGTTTAATCTTCATCGCTGCACTACACCTTCGTTCGGCTCTTTTCGCTGAGTATGGAGATGCGGATCATTTCAGATAAGACCCCGGACATCGTGATAGTCGACCCCTTCTACATGTGTGCCAAGATCTTGGGCAGCGCTGGGGACCGGCAAGTCGCAAGTTCACACCTTGAAGGCGTTATTCTCGCAAACCCAGATAAGGATAACTTCCTCGTCCCTTACTTTCCCAAGTAAGTCATCCCCTCACCGCCCCGTAACATATGATTTCTTAGATTTTGATCGTTCTTTTTTTTTTCTAACATTCCGTGTTCTGTGCAGTGACACACATTGCACACTCATCCTGTTAAGCCCGAAATATTCCACGGCCACGTATTTCGACCCGGACCGTGACTCCAAGATAGACTACACAAATATCAAGAAAGTTCTTGATGATGCTCTCCCCGGCTACGCCACATCTGGAGGCACCTTTAAGAGGCCAGTTCGTAGGTACGGTAGGCACGTGCTCACCCACAATACGACGTTCCCCTGCGTCAAGCAGCTGCCTGGCGGTCAGAAGGATGCCTACTACGCCCTCCATCACATGAGGGCGATCGTACGGGACCATAATCACCTTCTGCTACCAAATAATGTCAAAGATTGGGCTGCAAGCATGGCGGCAATCTAGGATGCGGACCTCCGACAAGAATTCTTTCGCATCCAGTCGGAGTTTGCAGAAATCATCCATCAAGATGTCCTTCGTACCTCGGGGCAGTTCTACCTCAGAGAGCAACCGTCCAACAGTGAGATAGACACAACACTTCAAATGCAGGCTGACAACGCCCGCGACTTCATGACCATCACGAAAGACTGCGGCTTCATCCACGCTCCGGTCCCATGAGTCGAGTCGAAAGTAGTGATGCTATTTGTAGTTCTCAAACATCGATTAGCTCATGTTGTAATTAAACTTTAATGAACTTGTATGTCTCTTTGGTTTGGACAGTCGTTCAACTTAGATGTAATCGATGCTATTTATTAGTAGGACCATGAATCGTGCTATTAATGTCTTGCTTTTCTCTTCCGATCCTTTTGTTGCGTACTTATATATATTGCTTATGTATTGTTTGTTGTTTGGCTTGTGCATAGAGATGCCGTCGTATGTCGTGTACAAGGGTAAGGTTCCCGGAGTCTACGATGACTAGGAGGAGTGTCGGAGACAGGTTCACCGTTTCAGCGGTAATAGTTACAAAGGGTACATCACTAGGGCGGAGGCGGAATCTAGATACGCCCGTTATCTAGCGGGAGAGAGGAGGGAGCATTGGAGGAACCGGGTGAAGACCAGTTTCATCACGATGATGCTCATCGTGATGACCGCAACTCTCTTCTATGTGATGGTAGTCTAGATGATCGATATCGACTTGTAATGTGAAGACAAACTCGCTACTCGCGGTCTTCGAGACTTGTAATGTTCTATCTTTGTTCGGTCTTTTATATTCGGAGACTAATATGATGAATTGTATTTGGAGACTTACCTTCTATTGTATTCGGTGAATCTGCTGTTGCTGTGTGGTGCTGTCTATATTCTGTCGAATAATATATTTTGTAACCTGTGAAAAAACCAGAAAAAAAACAAAAAACCTAATATTAATACTAATGGCGCACCACACAAGACACTAATGGCGCACTGTGATAATCACACTAATGGCGCATCACCCACTGGTGCGCCATTAGTAAGCCAAAGCACATGGGTACATATGGCCCCCTGGGAGGCATTCTAATGGCGCACTGTGGGCTATACTAATGGCGCACTGGTTGGTGCGCCATTAGAACACCAGATACTAATGGCGCACCAAAGGTGCGCCATTAGAATTTAATTCTAATGGCGTGATGCTAGTGGCGCACCAGTAGTGCGCCATTAGTAGGCAAAACTGGTGCGCCACTAGCATGCCTTTTCCTAGTAGTGTGTGAAGTGTTTGGGGAAGTCTGGGTGATGCCAAGCTTTACGCAATGCCGGCCAAGAACTAGGAGATATGATCAATACTCATAAAGCAAGTTTGGTCTTACCATGGGTTCCCCACAAGCACTTCACGAGGCAGTATTTGAAAGACCACTGTGAAGTGTTTGGGGGAACTCTTGGTACCACAAAGCAATTGATGGATGTTATTTCAGCCGATCAAACAAGATTTTGCATCGGAACCACGTAGGTATCAACATGAGTTCCTTTCAATAACTTTACATCGCGCCATCAAAATGTTGCTATCAATGATCTTTAGGTTTAGTGTCAAGTGCTTTTTTCCGAATAGGTAAGGGGCGGGAGGATATCATTTTGTAGCATCCGTGCGCACCTTATTTTTGAAATGCACCGGTGAGTGGATGGGCTCCTATTTTGGTTTGTTTTTTTTCTTTGTCACTCACATGTTTCAAGCCCAAATGAAGGAGTATATGGAGAACTGTTCAATATACATGTGGGCCCTAAAAATAAAATGCTTGCTATAGAATCTCATGAAATACAAAGTGACCTCGATAAAGAGAATGAATTTAATGTGTGTCTGAATTGCACTATATTCGCTACACCATAGCAATAGATATTTGCTAGAAAAAGCTCTCCAATGCTGAAGGGACTAAGTTTTTTTACAAGCTCCTCTACAAGATATTGGGGTGGGAAGTGATGATAACAAAATGAAGCTAGTTAACGTTGTTGCAAGAGTTCAAAAAACCAAGGAAAAAGCTGCTCGAAAGGAGTATCAAGAAGGAGTCATATGTACAAAAAAGGGATGAAGGGAAAACTATGGATAAAGCTATTGAGAGGGCAATGAGTTTTTTTTGGAGAAAAGTCTATACCTGTTTTTCTAAATAACGTTCCTAGTTTTATTTTGCACACTCCAATATTGGTGTCAGCTTAGGATGGGAATTTAATAAAGATAGCACTCTATTTCTATTATTAAGGACCTAAAAAATTTAGAAGTGATTTGTTTACTGCTAGATTGGGGAAATAGAGCAGAAAATATAATACTGAGCAAAAGCTAGATAGCTTTGATCGTAATGCTATTACAAATTTAATTTCTGATTCTGATTCCGAAGAGGATGATGATCCAAGAGACGGGATAGTGATATTATCTTCCTTATTTAAACCTAAGCGAAAAAAGGTTTCCAATTCTGAGTTCACTTTTAAACAAAAGGTAGATTGTAGTATCAGTAATGCTACTTACAAAAAAGTTTAAATGGATGGTCTTTTTGAACACTACGAGGTTAGGGGAATAAAAGTGAAGATTTCTTAAAGAAACTATCTAGGAGTAAAAGTTAGAATTTATACGTATCAAGAGGTAAAAATGTGCTTCCACTGCCACCTAAGTGGCTGGGTTAGTGGCCATTTTACCATTGTATGGCTTTGGCAGCTTGTTGTTGTTGCTTTGAGTGACTTGATTTTGGGGTTAGTGACACTGTGTTTGAAGTTGATACATGTGTAGCTAGTAACTACTCCCTCCGTTCCAAAATAGATGACTCAACTTTATACTAACTTTAGTGCAAAGTTGGGTCATCTATTTTGGAACGGAGGGAGTACATGACTAGACTGACTCTTATGGATAGGAGGATATGATTCAAGTGGACCATGAACAATGTTTATGTGGTTGCTCACTCCAAAGATAAGGAGCACTCCCTCATTGATTTTCATGCAGATGCTTAGTTGTAATGATGTCCCCTTTGTTATTGAGGAGATTTTAATATCGTTAGGAGAAGTAGAGATAAATATCAGTTGTAGTGGGAAACTTTTGGATCCACTTCCGACATTTCTTTCATTTGATCTAATGACAAAGATTCTCTAATCTCCTCAAGCAACACTGTCTTTTTCATTTATTTTTGTTGCAAGAAACATTTTCTTCAAAAACACATTGCTCTTAGTGGCAAACATTTTTCCATCGTGCAGTGAACCAATATTTTGGGATAACCTATAGATTAGCACTTCACTAATTTGGGATAGACATGTTAACATCTTACATATGTCTTATATTACCAAATTTTAAGAAAAGACAAAATCATTTTTTTTACCATACCATATCTCATATGGTGTCATTTAAATAGATTTGACGACACTCTTTTCAGTGTAGAAGTCGTAGTCTCTAAAGCATAACTCAAAAGATAATGGAACATTTTTCTTCAAAAAAGGTGTCAGTGTCAAAACCGGCGGATCTCGGGTAGGAGGTCCCGAGCTGTGGATCATGAATAAATGGGGAACAAAGGGACGAAGGACCTAGGTTCGGGCCCTCTCAAAGAGATAAAACCCTAGGTCTTGCTTGCTTATATTGAAGTGTATAGGATGATTACAGAGTCGATATACCACGAGATCAGATGAACTAAACACTAGGCGAGTAGGATGATGGTTGTTGTTCTAGCTCTACGGACTAAACCCTCTGGTTTATATAGATACCAGGGGTACTAGGGTTACACAAGGTTGATTACAAGGAAGGCATAAACATGTCGATTCTTCTTATCTTGGCTTGGAGGACACACCAAGGTATCAAAGACTTCCTATCCGGATACGGAGTCGTCCATATCTACATATCGTATCTTCTATGTTCCTGAACAGAACCGGAGGCACTTGGTCGAAGGCATCAGCTGCCCTTTGCCACAACCAGAGAGTCATTCTTGTGATGAGGACCCAGGATTCCATGACGATCCGGAGACGTCAATCGATTTCGAGGACGAGGTCTTTTTCCAGGAGAGTCTGAATGGCTCTAAGGTGGCTCTTATAGCCGATCATCCCGGGACCTCCCTTCTTCTGCTGTAAGTAATAAGAAGGCCTCTTCCCGAAAAGGGCGTTTGTCTCACGCCATTCCGAGTATGCTGACATCTACTCACAAGGGTCGTCGTACCACGCGCTGAACACCGACGAGAGTGTTGGCTACCACGCTGGTACCAATCAACAGCGGGAATCCTAAGCGCAAGGTAGCCACGTGGGCTACATCAACCACACCCCCGACCAAGAGGTGAGCTTGAAGTTTGGATGTCAACATGGTAGCTGTGAGTACTTATAAACTTACTACGATTTGCCCAAGAAGTGTTCCGCCCCCGCCGTCCAAAGACGTCAAGGAGGCACCAGGAGGTAATCCCGAACCAAGGTGTGCTGCACGGGCCGGGGTCAATTCGGAAGCCTTCTTCGTAGACAAGCCTCCAAAGGATCCTGATAATGTTTCGGTTACTAATTCCGAAGTCAAAAGTGTGATGAATCACCGGCGGCGGAAAGAGTCCTTGCGTCATATCACATTTTCCGACCAGGAATTTAATGCACTTAGTTCGGTAGACACATACCCCAGAGCAGCCCGAACTGGGCTTGAGGGAGTTGCCAATCTGCTGTCGGCCAATATGCAAGTACGCGATTGGTTTTAAAACTGATCACAAATCTTAACCCAGTAGCCCCCGAGCCTTAATTTGGGTGAGAGGGCCAAGTTAAGGATCTGAAAGTGTATATATGTGTGGTATTGTGCAGGCCTCGAGAGAACAAAAAAAATGTTGTCCAAGGACCTGGAGCTTAACGGAACACAGTTGGCTGCTGCAAAGGCAGAACTGGAGGATGTCAAAAAGTTCACCAAGGAAGCACATGGTGAGTAAAGTCATTGAATATGCATAGACTGCTTGGGGTATCGTGTCTAACACAGGCTTCCCTTGTAGAACCTTAGTCCCTAGGTCAACTAAAAAAGGACCTAGACATGGCCAAATAATCCCAAAGGTACGTCGAATCACAGGAAGAAGCTGGCCGCCGAGTACTGACCCGAAGCCATGATGAAAAGAAAAAACTCAGAGCGGAAAACCAGCATCAGGCCAAAGAAATCGAGAGTTGAAGACTCAATTGGCGTAGGCCCTTGAGGAGAACCAGAAATTGAAAGGGGGCATGTTCGGTAAGTGATATATCAACTTGTTATCATGTGGATACATGTGGTGCATGAATGTGAAGGACATGCCATGCCTTGTGTTAGGTCTCCTCACCGGGCGTCCCGAAGAAGAGGTCAATACATTTGGAGGGAACCTATTAAAGGAACTGTCCATCGTGCATGAGCAAGCGCGAAAAGCAATGAAGAGCATTGCCAAGGCATTATGGTCGAGCGAGACACCTCCAGAGGGGATGGCCGAACTGGTCAATCGATTCAAAGGATCTCAGCGTCACTTTGACTTATAGAAGATATCAGCTTGCCGAGAAGGAGCGCGGGAGGCATGGGCAATGGTGAAGACCCGTTTTACCTAACTCAAGCTAGAACATAAGGCTCGTGTTGGACCGGCATGGCCGGATGGGCAAGAAATACCTCTCCGCTTGGTATATGACCAAGTGATGCCTACTGCTCGGTACTCCTAGGAGGACTGTCCCCTGGATAGCTTGATACATAATCTGGACAAGGAATAGGGTGTTTGATTCTATGTATCTATGTACTTTATATCAAACATTCTCCATCCATACTGTAAATGTTGTCTTAACCGGCCATCGGCTTCCGCCTCCCCATCTAGTGGCTGGAGAGTGTTCCGTACTATGTGACCTGGAGTAACAGGAAATCACTTCGGGTAACCAGGCAATCCGGCCATTTGCTGTGAACAGACAAAACATGTGCGGGGAGTTATGTTATATTACTGTTTAATGTAAGAAACATCTTCCAAAGAAAATAGTTCCTCCATGGGTTCCTTTCTTCGGGTTGTCATGTTGACCATGGGCGTTTTTAGCCGGATACCCGCAATATGCGGTTGTTTATTTCAGGGAAATAACCCTAATATGTTGGTGGCGAGCACCATATTAATTTTACTTCCCCTGTGGCCGACCAATTATTTTCTTAAGAACCTAGCTTTCGGCTTCACCCGTCTAAGGTATGTACGCGGCTGACCCGGTCATAGGAATCATAGAGGTGCTCCCTTTACCCCTTAGCCGAACAATGGGGAACGTAAGGGGTAAGCATAGGAGCAAGGCAACCCAGCTTGGCAAAAACTTAAGTCAAAATGGTCCATATAATGGCTTACAACGAGATGGGAAGGGTACAAACACGACAGAGGCGAATATGTGCACAAAAAGTATATTAATCAGCTTTGTTAGAGGACCCCCCAGGTAGATCCGGGTACTACATTTGAAGATGTATACCTAACGAACTTGACATAGTTCGGTCTAACCGAACACGACGTGGGGAGGGACTAAACCCCCTCCCCCCGAAGAAGTAAAAATGACAAAGAAAAGGAAAACAAAAATGTAGTTCAGTTGGAGTGGTGACGCCGAACTAGCCATAGAAGCGCCAATGCCGAGCTGCATTCCATGGGTTCGGTGCGAGGATATTATTTGCTGGCTCGCGGAGACGATATGCTCCTCCACTACTAGGAAAAGGGCTATAGATAGGATTGATACTAATGGTGCACCAGGTAAGCAGTGCGCCACTACTATATACTAATGGCGCACCGGCTGCTCATGCGCCATTAGTGTGGAAGACACTAATGGCGCACCGTAGACTCGGTGCGCCACTAGTATTATTTTTTTTTCCATTTTTTCATACATACTAATGGCGCATCGGGTCGAAGTGCGTCATTACTAGTTCTAACTAGTAATGGCGCACCTGGCAGGCAGTGCGCCATTAGTATATATATATTTTTTTACTTTTTTGCAAAACTACTAATGGCGCACCGTGTCACAGTGCGCCATTACTAGTTTAAACTACTAATGGCGCACTTCTCCATAGTGCGCCATTAGTATATTTTATTTAGTTTTCTGCA
Organism: Triticum aestivum; assembly: GCF_018294505.1. Classification (NCBI taxonomy): domain Eukaryota; kingdom Viridiplantae; phylum Streptophyta; class Magnoliopsida; order Poales; family Poaceae; genus Triticum; species Triticum aestivum. The sequence goes on along the minus strand of NC_057798.1, from coordinate 756,547,874 downwards.
AAACTACTAATGGCGCACCACCTGCAGGTGCGCCATTAGTAACCAGGGTTACTAATGGCGCATTTGCTGGTGGTGCACCATTAGTAACCTGGGACCCCAACAAGATATTTTGGATAGCCACATACCTACCCACTCACTTTCCCCACTTCATTCCCTTCACCTCCTTCTCCAAGCTTTCGGCTGCCTCCTCCTCCTCACCTCATTTCCACCATAGATTCATCAAAATTAAGTGGTGAAATTACCTTTTTTGATAGGTAAGTAAGGGGAAAGCTATCTTCATGATGTAGATCTACTTTTTTTCTCCCTAGCTCGCTCCAACAACGTGCACATGCACTTTTTGTGGCCTAGCTAGATCTATGTATGTTTGTGGTGTTGCATGTGTTTGTGGTGTTGCATATATGTTTGTGTTTGCAGGTACCGGTATTTGAAATGCGATAGTTGCCAATATTTTGCCAGAATGTTGATTCATTTCCGTTTTGGCGAGAATTTTGGCACTATGCATTCTTTTTGGTCCTATTTTTAGGGAAGGTCATGCCAAATTTTTTATTGGTTCTAAAATATCGTTTTGCTCTACCCCGCAGGCCACCATGGTCCGCACGATGACCGAAGGCATCATGAATAGGTTTTTGAGCTCCGCGAAGGCCGAGATGCTTCAAAAGAACGAGACGGAGATAAGATGTCTGTGTCGAAGATGCAAGCTGAAGAGCCTTATTGCGGACCTGGATTCCGGGCAGGTGCGGGACCACCTGCTCTTGCGTGGTTTAGTGGATGGCTATCGGTGGCAAGGTGATGAAGATGACTATGAAGTCGTCCATGGGGGTCGGGCGGCAAGAAATGAGCAAGACTCGGGCGGGCGAGAAGACGAAGACTCTCCAGGACATGATCACGATGGTGATGCTGTACACAGTCGTCATGTAGAAGATGCAGGACATGATGATGAGGAAGATGCCGCAGCAGACGAAGGGCATGATCATGAAGATGAAGATGCCGGCGGAGCAGACGAGGATGGACCATCGATAGGATGGGTGCAGGACCCTCATGCTCAAGAGCTGCTTCTCAAGAAGACGGATAACGCAAGAGCTACCGCTCGAGAGAAAGCCATGCTGTATCAACTAGAGATAGACACGGTTACTCCATTGTATGAAGGATGCAGGCCCAAGGATACCCACCTGAAAGTAACGCTCATGGCTCTGGAGATGAAGGTAAAACCCAAAATGATCAACACATGCTTCGATGAGAACATGTCATTCTGGCGCGAACGTCTTCCCAGGGGGAACAAGTGCCCGACCAGTTTCGAGGAGACAAAGAAAATTGTGTGTCCTCTGGATTTACCGCACGTGAAATACCATGTGTGCATGAACAATTGCATCATTTATCGGGACGAGCACGCGGAGTCTACCACATGTTTGGTGTGCAGCGTCACTCGATACAAGAAGAGGAAGAAGGCTCCTCGAAAATCTGTGTGGTACTTTCCGATCACTCCTCGTCTGCAGCGGTATTTCACGGACCCTAAGGTAGCAAAGCTCCTGCGTTGGCACGCGAATAGGGAGGAGAAGAAGCGGGAAGATGACGGAAATGATCCGGAGATAAATAAAAAAGACAAGATGCCGAGTCATCCTAAGGATGCGAGCTAGTGGCAAGCGTTGAACTTCGAATACCCAGAATTTGGGAAGGATCCAAGGAACATCATGCTGGGCGCGAGCACCGATGGAGTCAATCCGTTTGGCATCCAGAGAAGCACACATAGCACCTGGCCTGTGTTTGTGTGGATGTACAACCTTCCCCCCTGGTTGTGCATGAAGAGGAAGTACATTCACATGAGTATGCTAATTGAAGGGCCGAAACAACCAGGGAACGACATCAATCTTTATCTGGGGCTGCTGAAGGAGGAGCTAGACACACTGTGGAAAACGCTAGCCAATACGTGGGACGCCGCAGAGAAAGAATATTTCCCTATGAGAGCCACACTGCCCACGACGGTGCACGACTATCTCGGTTACGGATATCTCGTGGGGCAGGTAGTCCATGGATTTTCTGGATGCGTAACGTGCATGGATGACACAACGTATCGCCAGCTTGATAGAGATCCCGGGTCTTCGAAAACCGTGTTCATGGGACATCGAAGGTGGCTTCGCGACGATGACCCGTGGAGGAAATGCAAGGATCTGTTCGATGGTGAAACCGAACCCCGAAAATGCCCGTGTACGAGGAGCGGCGAGGAAATAGGCGAGCTCTTGAAAAATTGGAAAGACTGCCCACTACCGGGAAAGAAGCAAAAGGCGCCAGAGCCGGGAAAGAAGCGAAAGGCGCCAGAGCCGCTGCGAAAGGTATGGAAAACGAGGTCTGTTTTCTAGGACTTGCCGTAGTGGAAGATCCACCGTGTGCCTCACAGCCTTGATGTCATGCATATCACGAAGAACGTGTGTGAGAGTCTGCTTGGTACCCTGCTCAACATGCCAGAGAGGACCAAAGATGGGCCGAAAGCAAGGGCATACTTGAAATCAATGGGCATCAGGCAGGAGCTTCACGCTAATGATGATGATGATGATGATGATGATTGATGATGAGGCTAAGAAGGACACAGAAACTCATCGCAAAGGCAAAAAGGCCAAGAAGACCGGAAATGACTACCCTCCCGCGTGCTTCACTCTAAGTCAAGAGGAGATCGAGCAGTTTTTCACCTGCCTCCTAGGAGTAAAACTTCCTTACGGTTACGCGGGGAAGATAAGCAGATACCTAGACCCAGCGAAGCAGAAGTTCAGCGGGATGAAGTCTCACGACTGTCACATGCTGATGACACAGATACTTCCAGTTGCAATCCGTGGGATCATGGACGCGCACGTCCGTGAAACGCTATTTGGCCTAAGCAACTTTTTCGACGTCATCCCTCGGAAGTCCATTGGCATGAGGCAACTCAGAAGGCTACAGGAAGAGATCATGGTGATACTATGCGAGCTTGAGATGTACTTCCCGCCCGCATTCTTGGACGTTATGGTGCATCTGCTGGTCCATATCATGGAGGATATCATCCAACTCGGGCCGATGTTCCTGCATAGCATGATGCCGTTCAAAAGGATGAATGGTGTCATCAAATCATACGTTCGAAACATGTCATGTCCAGAGGGAAGTATAGCTAGGGGCTTTCTGACCGAAGAGTGCATCTCCTACTGCACGAATTATCTAGGCATTGAGAACCCCGTTGGTCTGCCCGTCAACAGGCACCTCGGCAGGCTCGCTGGATGGGGTCACCGTGAGGGTCGCCGTGAAATGCATGTCGACTTCGAGGGTTGACTCGCCAACTTTGAAAGAGCAAACCTAGTCGCGCTACAACACATAGACGTGGTCGATCCTTGGGTGGTAGAGCACAAAACCTTTATTGAGAAGACGTACAATGACCGAGGCCAGTAGAGGACGGACGGAGATATAATCAAAGAGCACAACTCATGTTTCACGCGTTGGTTCAGGTAGAAGCTTATGTCGTACCCTTTACATGAGGATTCTTCCACGGAAGAACAACTCATATTCGCCTTGTCACAGGGCGCCGAGCACAACCTGATGACCTATGAGGCGCACGATATCAACGGCTGCACATTCTACACCGAGAACAAGGACATGAAGAGCGATGGTTATCAGAACTCCGGGGTAACTATGGAATCCTACACCGGCAACGACAAGGACAGATACTACGGAAGTATCAAGGAGATCTGGGAGCTGAGCTACGCTGGAGAGAAGGTCCCGATGTTCCGTGTCATATGGGCCAAGAGCGTCCTAAAAGAAGACCGGTATTTCACCACCATGGTTATACCCGAAGCCAAATCCAAGACCGCGGGCGCAAACGTCACCACGAAAAATGAGCCATGGGTACTGGCTTCCCAAGTGGACCAATGCTTCTTCATTACCGACCCGTCAAAGCCCAGTCGTGTTGTGGTGAGGAGAGGCAAAAGGAAGATCATCGGAATGGATGGAGTAGCCAATGAGCAAGAATTCGACAAGTACGGCGACCCGAAGATCGAACATGACGACGACGATGAAGTAGCAGCACACACCACAAGAAGAAGCAGGATCACCCTACCTAAAGGACGTCCGTTCCACAGAAGAACTCCATTTGCGAAAAAGAAGGGCAAGAAGATTGTGAGCAGATTGCTAGCTAAGATCGATTGTATTTAAATCAAAGTCTTCATTTCTCGATTGTATTTCATGGGCACTTTTTGATATCATGAATATTTTTAAATTTCATGGGCACTTTTTGAATTCATGAGGACAC
>NC_057798.1:756542691-756543226 GCF_018294505.1 Triticum aestivum | reverse complement strand
ATTTTCAAGTAACAAATTTGAACATATTTTTCAAAAAATTATTACTGTTTTTATAAAAAAATATTACTATTATGATTTAAACAAGTTAGAACATATTTAAACACAAATAAATATCAAACAGGATTTAAAATGCATAAAAAATATTGGGGAGCCTGGGAATCGAACCCAGGACCTCCTGGTGTGTGTGCTGCGTACTGACTACTCGGGCTAGTGGGCGGGTTCTGTTGTAGATAGGGTTACGTGGTATATAACCTGACAAGTCGGGCTAGATTAAATTACTTATGGCGCACCCCTCGGTGGTGCGCCATTGCTATGGATGTACTTATGGCGCACCCCTGGGTGGTGCGCCATTGCTAAGCCTCCCCCCACACTAAAATCCCCAATCCCTCCCCTGCCTCATCTCACACGCGCCTGACCATCACCGACCACCACTTCCCCCGTGCTCGTCGTCCCCGGCCGTGCTCGCTTCCAACGCCCCCTCCTCGAGCCGAGCGCCACCTCCCTCACCGTCCCCCCTCCGCCCGCGCCCGCGCCC